>NC_072731.1:248549498-248777475 GCF_026930045.1 Uloborus diversus | reverse complement strand
TTATGACACTTTAAGACTTCTAGGTCACTGTATGTAACAAACATTTACCCACAATTAACAAAATGCAGAAAATGAAACGGGGAGAGGCGCCCCACTTTGGGACTACTCTGTACTTTCAAAACATTGATAAGTTTACTCAGGAAGCATTAGCATGCATATAGGTTTAACATGAGATGAATTTTCTAGGAAAAGATACTTCATCGATAATTTTACAGCAAAGAGTAATGTTGATGTCAGTCCTGGGTTTATCAATGGATAAACAATAAAACGAGTTGAAAATTTGCCCACACACACACACACACACACACAAACACAATGCGTGCCATTCTTTTTTACTTCCTTTTGAAAATAATTAAGTATAGTATTCGCGAAAAAAATTTCACTCAAAAATCGACCTTAATTTCCATTTTACTCACCCCCGAATGAATATTGAGTTTTTTTTCGACTCGATCACACGTGAATAATGCCTAAGAACGTAGAGACACACGAAATATCCATAATGACGATTCCCGAGTTAATTACAACGAATTTTTTCGTGACGTCTGCATGTACGTATGTGCGTATGTGCGGATGTGTGAATGCGTATGTATTTCGCATAACTCAAGAACAGTAAGTCCTATAAAGTAGAAAGTTGAAATTTGGTACGTAGACTCCTAGTGGGGTCTAGTCGTGCACCTCCCCTTTTGGTTGCATTCGGGTGTTTCTAAAGGGGCCTTTTGCCCCTTTTTTGGGAGGGGGGAATCATTGTTAATTTCGATATAAACTCAAGTGGTGTTATAATATGGCGGACACTTGCGATACATCACCAGTCTTTTGGTTGCCAAGTTTTGTCACTAACTTAGCGACAAATTTGGCGTTTTTTTTATCAGGTTCCATTTGGCCACTGTCGGTGATTTTTAGAGAACAAACTATTGAATTACATTAAAATTGCCAATAATGGGGAAATGTTTCAACACTCAAACTTATGATTGAAAGCTAGATAATTGTAAGAGAAATTCTCTTCATGACTTGAGCCGAAATTTTTTTCGTTTGTGGTGTCATTTTCTTGGAATTTTCAAAAACTACAGGAATTCTTAAATTGTCCTTTCTGACCCAGAAAAGTTATTTTGTCCTTTTGAGTGCATTATGACAAGTGCTTGGTATTTTAAAAAAAAATCTGTTATTTTAAATAATCGTTTGTTTTATTATTGCTCTGAGACTTTATTATAGATCATGCAAACTGTTTTCAATTGATAATCGTTACATAAAGTTAGTTATAAATCTATGTTTGCGGTTCTGGATATTTTTTAAATGATAAACATGAAAATGAGTGCTTTCTCTTAGAAATTTTTTGAAAATGAAGGACTAGAATCGTACTTCTTGGCTATGCTTGGTGATATTAGGTAACATTTTCAGAAATTAGCTGTTTATGAGAAAGAATTATTTTTTAATTATCTTTTTTAAGTAAAAATAAAAAAAAAACATAAAAAAACACTAAGCAAATTTCTTCGCATGTAATTATTAACTCACTAACAATGAATGTCTCGGTAAGAGTTGTCTTTTCTGGAGCCAAACATAGCTAGAAAATTTGGACTTCTATTTCGGCTGAACTAGGGCCTATGCAATCAAATTGCTTTTCCTGGGGTAATTTATCTAAGGTAATTTGACCTAAATCCAGAATTTTGTCTTGATCCAAATGTCTAGATCCAGTCGGCACTTAAGGAAGTGCCGACTGGTATTGAGATATATCAATGAATAAAATATTATTCCAGTCTTACTGCCGCCAGATGATCAATTTTTTGCGCCAAAAGAGCCGTGCACGTCTCTGCTTTATGTTCATATTTGGTTTTAATTTGGGGATCAGCGATTGAAACTCCAATTTATGCAGCAATCTAAATGTAGTTTACTTTGACACAACAATTCCAGATTCTTTACAACCCTTATTAATAAAAGAACCCCTTCAAAAGCGATTATATTGGATGATTCACTTTAGTTTGCGTTCATCTCCGGCAGTTGTTACAAGCTTTCTATCACACTTGTTTCGGTTATTTTTTTATTTGGCCGAATTTTCTATATTCCTTAAAGTCTTCAAAACCGAAGGTTGTGCAAAATTTGTTTGATTCGAGACAATTTTTCCTTCTGCATTAAACACTGATACCTAATTTTTAAAAATCTCTTGTCACGGTGTTAATGTTTGAAATCCTCCGAAACGGTTCGACCGATTTTTATGAAATTTTTTATGTGTATTTGGTAGGTATGAGAATAGGTCGTAATGTATATTTTGTACCGCTAGGTAATCAGGGCATCCTATCTAAAATATATATATTTTTTTTTGTTGTTGTTTTTTTTTTTTTTTTTAATCATTGTTAAAAATCATTGTTGAAAATTATTGTAAAAAACCAATGTTAAAAATCATTGTAAAATATTATTTAAAATCATTGTAAAATATTATTTAAAATCACTGTAAAAACCATGCTTAAATTATTTAAAAACATTTCATTTGTAGAAAAACAGAAGATGGCAACAAAAGTTTTAAACCATGGAAAGGTTTCCGACGTTTTGCCGGAACGTCGGATGCATTCGTAATGACAATCAATAAGTCGCAAGGCTAAAAGATGTCTGTTTGCAGCTTAGATTTGGGCAAACCATGGTTTTCACACGGAAAATTATACGTGGCATATTCTCGCGGTGGCAAATGGCAAACCATCGAGCTTATTTGTGTTCGCTAAAGATGGACTCACAAAAAATGTCGTACACTCAATTGTTCTTCCAAATGAATATTGATTTTCTTTATTTCATTTTCATATTTTAGGATAAAAAGAATAAATATTTTTTTCACATTAAGTTTAACTTTCAGGAAATCAAACAATAAGTTTACTCGTTACGTTAACTAAATGCATTGTACTGGAAAAATGAATGGTTGGTGTTTTTTTGTCTTTATCAGTGATCATCGTCTACAACGCTCCATTACTCTTTCTGTCAAAGATCTCATCCCCAAAAACTTTAAAAACTTTCGTTATTACTTCCTTTTAAAAAAAAGGAAGTATTGTATTCGCGAAAACATTTTCACTCAAAATTCGGCCTTAATTTCCATTTTGCTCATCCCCGAATGAAAGTTGAGTTTTTTTTCAACCCGACCACACGCGGATACGTGCCTAAGAACGTATAAACACTCGAAATATCCCTTTTGACATTCTCCGAGTTAATTACAACGACTTTTCTCGTAACGTCCGTATGTACGTATGTATGTATGTGCGTATCTGCGTATGTATGTGCGTATGTGCGTATGTATATGCGGATGCGTGTATGTCGCATAACACAAGAACGGTATGTCCTAGAAAGTTGAAATTTGGTACGTAGACTCCTAGTGGGGTCTAGTTGTGCACCTCCCCTTTTGGTTGCATTCGGGTGTTTTAAAGGGGTCTTTTGCCCCTTTTTGCGGGGAAATCATTATTAATTTCGATGGATACTCAAGTGGTGTTATAATTTGGCGGACACTTGGCGATATATCGCCAGTCTTTTGGTCGCCAAGTTTTGTCGCCAACTTAGTGACAAATTTGGCGATTTCTTTTTTTTCTTCAAATTTGGTTTCAATTTGGCCACTGGTGGTGATATTTAGAGAGTAAACTATTGAATTTTCATTAAAATTGCCAATAATGGAAAAATGACATTAAATTGGAGTAAAAGGAAGTCATGTGATGTACACATCAACTCGTTTTTTAATTAACATCCAAACTATTCACCAGAAAATATTTATATGGCAGAACAACGTTTGCCGGGTCAGCTAGTAATGTATAATACGCGATTCATCAAAAGTTCCTGAACACACTATGGTTTTTGCTTGACTTAAATTTTCATTATGAAGTCATTACATCACCTTAAGTACTGTTATTGATTCTGTCAACCTGATTTCCCAAAATGCTTGTGAAATTCTTCCAATACTGTCAAAAACATAGAAAGTACTAATTGAAGCAAAGGGTTGGCAACTAAAATATTCATGTTAAAACATGTAACAAAAATGTATTTTTCAAAATGCATACTAAATGCGCCATCTTTGAAAATCTTTGTGTCATTCTACTAGAAAATATAATTATAATCTTCATTGTTTTGTTATGTACATACTACTAAGAGCTTCTTTTGTACAGTTCTTTAAACATTCTTGTGTTTAAAAAGCTGCACGACAAATCATACTTGATTAATTCTAAAACAAATTAATAGCGGATTGGAAATCAGCATGAAATATATAGGATGGTACGACAGTGGGTGTACCTCCTTTTATTTATTTTTTAAACAGTAGGTAAGTTAGGATTAAATCATTTTTATACACATTTACTTAAAAGTAATTAGAGTCATAAGCATCGGTAGAACACCATCCATGTCGCAACACAGTTGAACTCTGCATCATGTTCTCGCAGATGCTCTGCAGCAAAACAGTTTCGAGATTCCGGAACTCAGCAAAACATTCGCGAGAGCATGGCATAGAATTTACCTGTGTTACGACACGGAGGATGTTCTACCGATGTTTATGACTCTAATTACTTTTAAGTAATGTGAATAATAAAGATTTAACCATAGCTAGGATAATGTTTAAAATAAAAGATGGGCACGTCCACTTTCGGATCACCCTGTACATCAATAAGGATAATTAAGATATTGCGATAATTTCAAGACAAAAAAAAGTGAGTCAAACGCAAAAATTAAGGAGAAAAAACGAGTATTTAAAGGAATGTTTTTCAACACTGAAGTTATAATTATTTTGAAAAAAAAAAAATAATAATACATACAATAGATTTCTATTGATGAAGAAGTGAATCCTATTTTTCAACACAAGCAAAATCGTTTTTTTTTTTTTTTTTTTTTCAATTGACGCAGCGAGAAGCAAAGGGATGTAAGTGCACTATTTAAAGTTTTGAGTAAATTGAGTTTTAAGTTCATATTTTAGATAAGCTTTTATTCAAAACATTCCTAAACCATGCTTTACAGCAGCACCCACCAGAGCTACTGATACCATCTCTCGTCTTAAAGCAGAGGAGAGGTTCTCCAATCATTTGTACTGGTTATTCCCACTAATTTTTAATCATTAATTCACTTACATCCCTTTTCTTCTCTCTGCCTCAACTGTAGAAAATTTGTAACTTTTCATTAATCTCTCTTTTCATCATATATCAACTACCGAATCTCATTTATTAGATCTTTAAGATATCATCAAAAGGATAATTCACTGCATTCAAATGAACACAATTTTGCATGCATTGATCAAAAGAAAATTATTCAGCAAGTCCTAGCATGAATATGAACACTTTATTTGAACTCTGAATTGCATTTCACATTCAGATTTCTCAACAAGTTTCAGTACATCTCTGCAACATTACCTGACCCTAAATCTCGTTAAAAGACTTTGATGTGCAGTAAAAGGATGTAACGAGAATCCTAATGACAGCTAGTAGTTGTGTAAAATCAGTTTACACTGATTCGGTTCCTTTGTTCTGGTAATTAGGCCTTGTTTTAATTGTTTAAAACTGAGTACTTTGGATTTTGAACTTAACAAATAATGCATGTCATTTAAGTTTAAATGCATGTTGCTATCTTTTGAGACCTATAATATTATCGTTCTTTATGTACTAGGGGCTCCGCCCCCTGCTCACTGCCGCTCACCAACCCCCGAAGATTTATTTGGTTCACGAAGATTTAAAGTGCCTGTTAAGAAGAATCATTTACAATATGCGTTACGATAAGAAAAAAAAAAACATTCACACACACTCCCCTTTCAGTAGATAATAGAGTTTTATTAAAACACTCATTAAACTAACAAAATAACAAATGTCCACTCCAACCCCAAGACCAAAAGAACTTAATAAAAATAGGTACCTATAACTAAATTGTTTTTAAAGAAACGCTTCAAAGAGCACCCCTCCCCCAGGGTCCAAGCTAACTTGAACCAAGCTTAAAGACCTCCTGAACATAGCAAAACGGCCGTTTTGCATGTTTGAAAAGTCGCTTTCAAATTTGTGGTCTCTAGTAATGAATTTTGTTCTTTATCTCCGGGCTTGAGCTGGTTGTCAGCCTAAGACTTTTCGCTAAAATAGAAACCCTTATATAGGAATAAGCTTTATTTGATGCAGAAATAAAATCTCTTTCGAATGAATGTTAAGGGGTGTGGAAAATCTTTCATCCCTTTAATAGGAAATTTACCAGAAGTTTTAGCTTATAAAATTAATTACAAAAAAATTAATCTTATAAAAATAATAATAAAACAAAACAAAAAAAAACTATGTGAACTACTAATATAAAATCGTTTATATTAGTAGTGCACATAGCATTCGGTGCGCCTCCCCCCCCCCCGAAAGATTTATAAGTGTGTCCCGCCCCCCCGTTAATATATATTTTTAAAATAATTTTAACATAGCGTTATTTTTTCAGGGCGTACGTCATCACACCTCTTGCGCCCCTCCGCGCCACGGGGGTACCGGGAGGCTGTGTACGCCACTGGAAGACTATTTTTTGAAGGTGTCTTCATTACTATACGTGCTAAATTTTAAGAACATGATTTTTAAAATGAAATTTGTATGACGTTTAGGATATGAAAAAGAGGCTGAAAAGAAAATTAGTTTCTGAAAAAAAATTATGAGGAGGGATAATTTTCGAAGAAGGTTGTAAATATGTTCACAGTTTATAGTTTATTAAAAATACATTCACCGGCTTTTCGTCCAACAGTTTTCCAAGTTTTCTTTTTATTCAAGATTGAGATGCAATGCAGAGCAAAATAAAAGTTTTGCAGAAGAGCATTGCCTTTTGCTATTGAGGAAGAAATAGAGTTAAAGGAGGTAGAGAGAGATTTCAGGGAAATGGATTCATAGATTAAATGGAAACAAATCATATTACTAATTTAGTAGAGATTTCTGAAACTAAAGTATAAGTGAGTAAATATTAGGCAACATGCGGAACCAGTGGCGCAGTGAAGGGGAGGGAGGTTTGGGGGTGGAAACATTTCCTAGATGCATTGATTTTAACATAAATGCAAATTCTAATACAGTAGTTTATGCATATGAAAAACCCTTTCAGAAGGTACTTTTAATCAAAAAATCCGCTTCAGAAGGGATTTTTGATCAAAAAAATCCTTTTCAGAAGGTTTTTTATATATATAAAAAAAACCTCCAGAAGTTACTTTTGATCAAAAAACCCCTTCCAGAAGGTATTTCTGGCTGCCCTAGTGCTGCAGAACACATTCTGTGAGTTCTGCTGGAGTCATCTTCCTTTAAAAGCGGTAGTGTGAATAAAGTTGTTTACCGAAGGTTAATAACCTTACATTTTCTTCGTCCGCATATTTACAAACGTGAATGATCGACTTCAGCTAGTTTTATTTGTCACGCGGGAGGTCCACTTATCCGAATTTTTGATAATCCGAATATGGTTCAGTTCCAATGGGGTCGTTTCCGAAATTTAAATTTTTAAGGGGTTTTTTTTTTCTGAAAGAGAATGCTTCAAAACAGAGGATTTGACCCTTTTAAAAATAATTTGACAAAGTTTAATATTTTTAACAGTAATTTTAATCTGTATCAGATTCAATTTCATTTTTTACGCTTCTGCACATGACATCATAAGTAATGAAATGCCATTCACTGATGCCATTAACGCAGAACGCAATATTTAATCCACTTCTTTACTCGCATGTACTGACAACGATATGATTGGTAACAAGCGTAGAGCGCAATATTAAATTTACTTCTTAATTATCCTATCGTGGAAACGTGGTAGACAGCAAGCGTAAGCTTTTATCGCGCCAGTGGAATTGCGTATCAAAAGTACATCACTTGTGACGTCATAAAGACCACGCCTTATTTAAAAAATCAGACATTTAAAAAAAATAATTAAAAATTAAAAGTTTTGAAAATAGAAGATTTTCTTCGCTCCGTGTTATTTTTCTTTTACTCACTCTAACAATTTTAGTGATTAAAAGCAGTACTTTTGACTGATGGAAACAACTCCATTGGTTCCGATAATTTGAGTTCTACTATAGTTAGAAAGTCAAATTTTACATACTCAGCTACTCTCAGGCATTATAGAGCTAGATACAAAGCAAAAAAAAATCTCTTTGTTCATCCAAAGGAAAGGAAAGATCTAAAATGAAAATGCTGAAATTTAATTTTCATTTAATCCTCACTTCCTGAGATTTTGACCTTTATTCACATTCACGAAACAGACAACTGCATAACAATTCAAGTAACAAATGGCAGCGTATAGATTACATTAATTTTTACACCGTATCTCTTAAACGTACCGAAATATAGTTATTAATTTACGTTACCTAAAATGTATGTAATTTAAAGTAAAATGTGGGCTTTATATAGGTAAGTTGCTCAGAATATTTCAAAAATATTCCTGTATAAATATTAGAAACAAAATTTTTTACCATGATCAAACTCATTGTACGTTGCGCCAGAGGAAAAATTTCCACGTACACAAAAACTAACCGTGATTCTAAAAGTGTAAAAACAAGCCACACAACATCATTGAGTTTTCCAGCCAAAACTGCCATTTTTATTATCGTCCCATGGAACAAGACAAAAACTGTGCCCTCTATAAATTAAAGTAGAAGTTATGAATTAAAGTAGAAGTAATTAAAAAATAGAACCAAACACTCATATTAAGGATTTGCACAGCTGTAACTGATTTGATACCGTTCATTCAAATATCGTTCACTTTGATAATTCTACAAACCAATACTGAGAAAAACAAAAACATTATTTATATAAACGAAGCAAAATAAAGAACTGCCGCGGGTACTTCTTTAAACAAAATGCTATTATAATATTGTCAATGTCTTACCCGTAACAAATATGGATGCCTCAGCTGCCAAATCGATTAACTTCACTTTTAAAAAGAATCATCATTTCCTGCTTTAATAGTGCTTAATCAACCCTTAGCATGTGAATTTATATTAAAGTTTTGGTTCAGTACATTTCTAACCTTGTGATGGCAGAAAATGTAGCACGAGGATGTATTTACTCCTATGGATAACACCATCTTCTTCATAACTTTTCTCTACTTTTTGGTCTATGGAGTTAATCGATTTGGCAAGTGAGGCATCCATATAATAATTTTAAAGTTTACATTTCTGAAAAACAAAATGGGGTTGTTTCCTTCAGTCAAAAGTAATACTTTTAGTCGGTGAAATTGATAGAATAAGCGAAAAAAATAACATGGACCCAGAAAATACTTTTATTTTCCCAACAGTTATGTTTTAATTAATTTTTTAAAATGTCCGATTTTTCAAACAAGGCGTGGTCTTAATGACGTCACAAATGATGCTCTTTGGTGCATCTTTCCACGGCATTTCCACGTTATGATCATCATGAAGCGAATTAAAATTGCGCTCTACGCTTGCTATAAACCATATCGTTGCCAATACACGTGAGTAAAGATGCGAAATAAATATTTTGATCTATGAATGGCAACACAAAATGGCATTTCATCATTTGTGATGTCATCGGCAGAAGCTCAAACAATAAAAGTGCACCGATTTAAGTATTTTTTTAAAAATATTAAGCTTAAACAAATTATTTAAAAAATGATCAGATCCGATGTTTCTTAGCATGCTCTTTCAGAAAAAAAAATACTTTTAAAATTTTGGAAACGACCCCATTACGCTGGTTCTATTTTCTGTTAAAAGAAATATTCTCATACCTTTTTCTTTGCATTGTCAACTTTGCTTTTTATAATTTTAATTTTCTTTTTCAATTTTGAAAATATTGACCCCGTAAAGCAAAACAGCAAAATAAACATTTCAGCTATTCTTTAAAAATAATGACTAACATGAATAAAATAGTTTAATCTCGAAAACCCACAGCAAGCCAAACAAATCCTCTAAAATATGCAGAATTTTATGAAAGTCTTTTTGAAATCAAAGCTTATTTTTCTGTTTAGAATTAAAGACTATTAAAGTTGAGGGGGGAAACGTCTTATTTGCCAGAATAAGTACTTTTTCAGGATTACATTTCTTTTCATGAATTTGGTTTCAAAAATTAATATGCATTTAAGACTCTCATTTTAAGAATCTAACCATCATAAGCCTCTAAAATGCGTGTTAGGAGAAAAAACGATTTTCGTTTAATATATATTTTCGATAACTAAGAGTATGATGCTCTAAGGATTGGGGGGTTTTAATTTTTTTCCCGGAAGACAAAAGCACATTTGAAAATGTCTTTCTTTTTAATTGTATTTGAAGCTGAATTCGCCAACAAACTAGTATATAAGATAAGTAAATACCTTTGTGCTGAACAGTAAAGTAAAAAAAAACAACGTCAAAAAAAGCACAAATTGCCAGTTAAAGCAGACACGTGTTTCGGCGTCGGATGTCTTTTCATCCATAAGCTAATTACTTTTTGCATTGAAAAATGCGTTCCCTGTAACGCCGAAACACGTGTCTACTTTAACTGGCAATTTGTGCTTTTCTTGACGTTGTTTTTTCTTAAACTAGTATATACTCATTTTTTTTTAATTCAATGCTCTCATTCTTATTAATTTTCAATAATTAGTTTATAAATTTATTGTTAATCGATATTATCCTTAGTAAATATTATGAGAAAAAGCGTGTTATGAGAAAAACGATATTCGTTTAACATATGTTTTCGATAACTAAGAGTTTGATGCTCTTAGGATTGCGCATTTTAATTTTTTTCCCGGAAGACAAAAACACATTTGAAAATGTCTTTTCTTCTAATTGGATTTGAAGCTACATTCACCAGCAAACTGGTAGGGGAAGGTTGCCGTCAATGAACCGGTTCCATGAGTAGACCGCGAAGATATTTGGCGTACAAGAGTTTGTGCAGACGCGTAATCAGTTTTAGTACCTTCCTTTGTCTGAAAACAGTCTACTGCAGAGTCGACAAGTAGCTAAAATTACTTCATCATATTGTTAATCAGTCAGAAAAGATTTCTACCATTATCTTACAAATTATTGAGATTTTCATTTAGTGATAACATGCTGTGAATATCACTGTTCAATTAAACTTGAGGATTGACTTAAAAGAGTGAATTTTCAAGTACAATTCCCCACACTTCCTGTTTCATCATGATTCGTTACAGCAGTAACACCTACTAGAACATTCCAAATGACGCTGATGTTATCATTGGACCGCTATATGTTTCCATGAATCGACCACCTGACAAAGTGATTCATTCATGAAAAGTCACAAATATTGTAATAAATTCAGCTCAATTACCTTTAAAAACTGCTTAATTGTTTTAAATAAATATGATAATAATGAAGAAATGTTTCTTAGTAATTAATGAAAACTCCCTCACTTTATTATAAAATCAACTTAAATTTTTTTTTATAAAAATTCATTACATATTTTAAAAATAATAATACAGTTTCAAACTTTTGTTGTTCCAGAAAAATGCAAAATATAGTAAAATATGGCCAGTGGACAAGTGAGAGCATGTAACGTGCTACAGTAGCTTACAGAATTGGTAGCATGCACCTTAACGAAGTCTGCCAACAATACAGAGTCCTGAAAGCAACTTTAAACAGTCGCATAGAAGATAAAAAAAGGTTTGTTGTTACCTTAGTCACTTATCAGAAATTAAGGATATAAGCTCTCCGAAATAGGAATGTAATTAGCGAATCATACATTGAAACTACAGAAGACGTTTTTGGAATTACTTCTGAAAAATGGGGGGAATTGTCCTTTCAAGAGGCTGAGAAAAATAACATGTCCCACAGGTTTAATTAAGACAAAAAGTCTATTTCGGCATTTTACTAAAAATATGTCTCAATTATTAAAGACTGTTTATACTTTTACATTACTCTTCGGTATTTTTTTTAAGTTGCATATAACGTATAATGTAAACTTCAGAATGCTTTCCTTAAAAAAAGGTTTCCCTTGACACATTCAGACAATCACGTCTTGAGCTAAAACAAAACGGCTGAAAAAACAAAGTGTTGCCAGTTTTTATGCACAAGTTTAACTAACAAAATTGTCAGTTTTCAAATCGCTACTTAATGATTTTGGTACGGTTTTGACTGTGGGATCATGTATCCATAGGGATCAAATATTCCCAGTCTCCCTTAGTATTTGTCTGCTTTTTTCTTCTTCAAAAGTGATTACTTTAACTATATCTACTTTTACCATTCTAAACACTTTCTTCTTTTAAGCAAATTTTAATTAACTTTATTTTAAATCCAGATTTTTAAAAAGCCATTTAACTAATTAGTTTTAAAATTTATTTTAAATATTTTTATGCCTCGAAGCACATAAAATATATTGCATTAATAATTATAAACCAATGCGTCGTGTTTTTGTTCATGCATTTTGAAGAAAAAAATACTACTGAATGTTGTTTTCCAAAAATGTTGTTACTCTAAACTGTGCTATATTAAAAAGAAAAACTTTTACTTTGAAGTATCAAAAGTTTAATACATGAAGGTAAATGAGCAAAAAACAAAACAGAGCTTCATAAAATGGAAATACAAGATAACCATAGGATAATCTTTATTTTGTACAAATTTGTTTTCATATTTTTTACTCATCTTCTTATGTAAATACTGTGATCCTTCTTACTATTACTTTCTATTTTCTTTAATGTATCCATTTTTTGTTATCATTTATTTATTTATTTACTTTTTTTGTTGTTGTTGAAAACTTTATTTTCTAATGACACGGCAAAGAATTCATGAACCGAAAGATGCGTTACTTCATACTACTCAGTAATGATTTTAGTTTATTTTTTAAACTTACATATTTTACATCTTTTAATAATTGCTGTTTCATTTTGAGTTGCATTTACACACCCTTCTTGCAGCATAAATACTTTGTGTTATGGTGATAAATTTATATGTTAAACTACAACGTTTAAAAGGTTTTTCTCCTATGATATTCAGAGTAAAAATAATTAGAATTTAAGCAACCCTAACGTTTAGAAATATGGAGTAATCAACTATACATCTTATAAAATCAAAAAAAGAGAAAAGAACGTTTAAAAAAATGAATGAAAATAACTTTATAATACTGTCTGTGATAAGACTTCGATTTGTCAGAAAAAAATTCCTTATTTTAAGGCACCCAATTACTTACATTGCATCATTAAAGTCTCCTGTCTTGTATTACAATTTCCAACACTTATTGATACTCATGACATAAGTTAGCCAAATAGTTTGCTTTCTAAGGAATAAATGAAAATTAAGTCTAAATCTCGGGTATTTCAATAGTTGCCAAGATTTTCAAGAAGATTAAAAGGGAGCGTGGATGTTAAAAGAGTATTCCAAAACTTATTGAAGCAAACTGATGTCAGCAAGGCATTTAACTCATCACTCACAATTGTCAAAAGTTATTTCTTTTAAGCGACATGTTTTCCGCTTTGGCAATTTAGTGAAATTATATTTTTGCAAACTTTCAGTTTTCCGTGGATGAGGGCACTTTCGTCATTATACCAACTTGCTAAATACATGATTAGCTTTTCAAATGAAAGATGTATATTAACTTAGTTGAAGTTAGCACAAAAAGTTTCAAAATGCGGATACTCTGAATATATTGACTTTCTCTACCAAGTCGGTAAACAATTAAAAGTAGAAAAGCAAAATAGTTTCTCGCTCGATTGTCTCTCGATACATTGTCTGCGACTGAACTGAAGATTGATGGGTTGATTGCATGACTAACTTATTCAAGAATATAATGGATTTAATTTCAGATTTGGAGAAAGCTGAAACTCTGTTTATATAAGTTAATAATTTTGTGCAAATGATTTTATTTTTAATGTAAATAATACTTTAGAACTATGGCTTTCAATATGTATGGCATGCCTTCCTGGGGAGGCTAAGAATTTCTGTAAGGGGCACACGGTTGTTTCGAGAATATTTTTATACATACACACACACATGAAAAAAAAATAAACAAATCATGTCAGAAAAAAAAGAATCAATAAAACATCATTTCTCTGGAAATCGGAATTGATCGCTCACTCTAAAACCATCCATGTATTTTGAATGACATCATCGTTTGAAACATTTGCACTGAAAAGCAAGTCTACCCATTGCGTTAATATTTTCTATAATTTTTAAAAATGTAGTTTTTAAGTGTGGTAAAGTTATAAATACTCGGATTAAGATGTAATAGCAAAAAGGTTGTGGTGAATAAAAATAATTTTACATGAAATAGGGTATTGTTTTTCTTAATCATAGTACACTAGAATTTCAGGATAGTATTTATGAAACAAACACGGTAGCAGGTAAAAATGATTGTAAACCACTGTTTTAGGGGTTAATCTTTATTTACTTCTTAAATTCTTCATGTAGTTTTCTTCTGCTTCTTTTGCAAGCGATTAAACAAAAAATATTGTTTCTTTTGGACAGCTATTGAAGCATTTTTAAAAGAAAATCAACATACCTCCTTCATCCTCTAAAATTTAAAAAATAAATGGATTACATGTTAGATGTGTGTCGTGTTTCGAAAGACGTTATATTAGTAACTGAGAAAAAAATAATAAATTGGTAGTTTCATTTAACTTCTTGTTTTAATTATTTTGATATGTGTATTAATTTCGAAAATTTAAAATGCTAAATCATGGTCGTTCTTTTGTTCTAACTTTGTATTCGACTCCAGTTTTTAATTTTCGTTTCTATTTATAGTTGCAAAATCAAAACAAAATAAAAAAATTTTGAATTTGTTTTTTTTTTTTCTTTTTTCTTTTTTCAGTTTCACTTATTTTTTTCCCTGGCAGTTGTTGTTACAAGAAATATACGTTAGAAATTTGTATTCTAACAGAAAAATTCCAAAAAAAGAAATGCTATTGGAAGCCTTTGAAAGATACCCTTTGTGTGTGAAGTCGTTTCTATATAACCTTAAGCCTCACACACTCCAAGATTATACAAAAGAAAGGTCAAGATTTTCAAATAAATATCGATTGGTCCTCAGAAATTGCCGTTTCGAATACAAAAGTTTCAGACAAACAAGAAATATTCTATCGGACTTTTCTTGACTCCTAACTTTAGAACTTCTACTAAACAGTTGACATTCTTATTACTTTCCTTGAAAGGAAAAGCAGAAGATTTAAGGGTTAGACAGAACAAATTTGTTTTCCTCTCGTGTGAAAGGTGTCAGATTCAAAAGCCGAAAAATAAAGCGATATTTATGTAAAGCAAAGATTCTATAAAAATGTCACTTGGAATAGTTTTTTTTATTTAACCTGCTTTGAATTAGATTTTGAACTACTAAATTACCAAAATAGCAAGATTGTTGTTGTGTGCCAGCGATACTGGCAATTTGGGGTGCGCTGCTTCATTTTTCCAACTGTACCGTAATTTGGTGTAAAGTCCGACTTCTACAGTACACACATGCCATAAGGACCCGTTTATAGGGTAGGCAACCATTCACAGCATAACAACACATTCAAACAAAGAAAGGAGAAGGACAGGAGAGAGAAAGTACGTCCATGCCCGAGCCGGAATTCGAACCCGAACCTTCCTGTCTCCGTCAGACTAATCTGACCACTAGACAAGGCAGGTGGCAGCAAGATTGATAGTTATTTATGTACTGTGATGCAATATAGTTTTATATCCTAACTACAATACCAGGCGATTTCAGAGTAGTTACGGAAATTTAAGACGTAACGATGGTTGAAAAATATTAATAGGTGTTGGCTAGTAATAGTATACGTAGTCAGATATTCATCACTGAGGAAAAAATATATTTTAAATTACTTAATGTAAAACGTAATTCAACTGACGTATTTATTTTCCTTGCTTGAGCTTACTGGTTTGAATATGAATTTATTTGTCTTTTATCACTGTCTGCATGAGTTTCACTATCTTCATTTACAGTAAATGTTCCGAATAAAGCCAACCTAAGGTTCTGGGCCGATTCTCTTACGATTCAATTTGTTACAATGTTTGTGCATTCATCAAAAGACTAATTAAAAGTTTTCAAAAAATATTATTCAATGTGAAAATTGAAGT
Organism: Uloborus diversus; assembly: GCF_026930045.1. NCBI lineage: Eukaryota > Metazoa > Arthropoda > Arachnida > Araneae > Uloboridae > Uloborus > Uloborus diversus. The sequence goes on along the minus strand of NC_072731.1, from coordinate 248,761,544 downwards.
TCAATTTATTTTTGTCAGCTGTCTTACAAAAAACAAAAAAAAAAAAAAAAAAAAAAAAAGAGGCGAATTGTACTTTACAATATCACGGGTCGTCAATAACAAAAATTAGAATAAACGGCAAAAAATATTCAAACTAAAAGAAAACTGAAATTTTTCTGTCGTCCATATAAACCATATAAAACCCTATTTGATATCAAAAACTTAATCAAAAGTCCATCTTTACTTCAATTGAACGGAAAAAAATCAATCGTTACATTCGAAGAACTGATGATTCGTTTTTTCTGGGGTTTTTTTTTCTTCCTTTTTTTTTAGTCCCTCTAGCGCACAGTTCCTACACATATGTGAAGTATGTGCAGCACAGAATCATGTCCTCTTCTGATCGTTCGGCCTTCCTGTCTCAATAAGGACACCAGAGCCCTAATAATTCCAATCGTAGCTTTATTGGGCTACAGTCAGATTTTCTAGAGTTATCAAATAACAGCAAAAAATGACGGTGCACAGCAACATTTTTCTATTTGAATTCGTCAACTGCATAAATTAGGCTTTCTAGAACAATTAGCAACTTTTTTAATGCTAGTAAACTGCTCTGAACATGATGAAACAAAATTTACTGCAAAATTATATCAAATAAGTTTGACCAGACTCGATTGCTATAACTTGCTACGCTTTTTCCGGTTGATGACAAACTGCTTGTTGATTATGAGTTAGGCTTTTTGATGCTGATAACATCACGATGTAGCAAATGTTTGCTATCAAACATAGTAAAACGGGGTTTGGCCTTATTTATCTGCTTGGCCTTATTTGGCGCTCTTACCTTACGTTAGTAAGAGATTCGGTCAGAACAGACCAGTGTAATTTTCTATAAACTATTTCTATTTACAAGTGTTAGTGTTAAACTTCTTCATTTTTTTTTAACTGTACGAAACGTAACAAAAATTTGAAAAAAATCAAAAAAAGAATGCAATGTATCCTGTCCCTGATGCTTAAAAAATAATGGCTTACTTGAATCGGAGTATTTGCTCCCAAGCCATTACAGAAGACGGATATACAGACTTTAAATCGACACGAAAAATAAGAAAAACACATTCATGTAGAAACAGGGAATTTTGGGTTGACTACCGTAAACAGCTGTAAAACAAAACTTGAAAAATAATAATTTAAAAAAAAAACTAATTCTGTGCAGTGGAATCTTGACTGACGCGAGGGATGCGTTCCAAGGCTCCACGTGTATGCCAAAATTTCGCGTTGTGAAAAAATGTATGTATTCAAATTTTTGTCAAACCTACACTATTTTTAGGCACTTTTATACAACCCTCAAAGTGTCTTAAACCATTCATTAACTATATATTACAATTGCACACAGAAGGAACTAAATTACTGTGTTGAAAAAAAACGCTGCGTTATTCGAAAAAAAAAAACCGCACTGCATCAGTGACCTTAATTAAATGTGAGAAACTTTCTCGATCTATCTTCACTAGCTTTAGTTGAAGCAGCGCATGTAGGTGACATTATTTTTAACTATCACATTTAAAATGAAAAAATAAACAAATTGAGAATACGAAGTGATTATTTGTACACACTAAGTAAAGATTGATCTGGCATAGTGAGGGAACATCTATTTATTTTAACTGCAAAACTCATTTTTAGAAACTGTATCGTAAGATCAAAGACTATAAATGCAACTCTATGCGCATAACTTCTAAATAGATGTGTTATTAACGTATATTTAATGTATTTGTAAATTTAAGTTGCCTCAAGGTACTTTAATTGTCGTATCATTTTAATCACTGTTTGTATTACCTTCACATCAAAGAATCTCTAATAAGTAGTAACGAAGTTGCAGAAAGGAGCTATTTGTTTATTCGCATATTAATTAACTTTGAACCATCATACTGCAGACAGTTTTCCATTAAAAATTAAAGTACACTTTTGTACTTTTAGAATTGCAATATTGCTTGCCAAACATTTAATTTAACTTCCAAGATTGTTCTATTGGTCTTTTTTTCTTTTCGTTTACGTTTCTACGCAATTACTGTTTGCTTCAGAGTAAAAACAAGTGAAAAACAAATGAACATGCCTGAAAAAACTTCTCCTTTCCTTAAAGATCATTTATGCAAAATCAATCATACTTTCATCTGTATAATTATTATTGCTAAAGGTTTCGTTATTACTCTTATTATTATAATTATTATAATTACTGTTATTGCTGGTCCTGTTGTTGTTGTAGTTGTTATCACTGTCGTCATCAATATTATCATTTTTTAATGATTACGTTATTATTATTATTTATTAATATTTTATAAGAAAAATTGCTATTGTCATCATTCATTGTTGTCATCCATAATATCAATTTTTAATGACTACGATTATTATGATCTGTATAGGGGAAGGTCGTTTAGTATCGGACAGCGGGTAGTGTCGGACAAGGGCTGCTTCTTAATTCCGCCGCCAGGGGCAGCACGTACTGGGTCAACATAGTGTGCCGTATTGGGGAAGAAAGCCACAGACGCCATATTGGTTCAAATCAACCGTTCGTTCTGGTGTGCAAAGCTAGTTGTTTGTTTGTTGGGAGAATTGCAGTGCACGAACTTAACTTCTGGGGCATATATTTACACATAGAGTAAGTTATAGTGTTTCATTGTTATACCTTTAGAGTGATAGTATATTAATCTAAGTATTATGAGCTATAAAAGTGTCTAGCTTAAGTAATAACCTAGTGGTGATTAACCAACTGTAGCTTTACAGTCGGGTTATATCGGACAAACCAATTTTGGGTTGTATCGGACAAAGTTACTGGCACCAAAATAAAATACTGACGGTGTTTTTTTTTTTTTTTTTTTTGTCCAACAGGTTGAAATGGAAAAATCACGACATAAATGGGATAAGAGAGAAGCAAATATGAAAAAGACATAGAAAAAGTTGGACTTAATAAAACGACAATTAGAGAAGCTAGTAAGAGATATTTAGTCCCAAAAAAGTATTTTGGGTGATATGATCAAAGCTTTTTATTTTTAGACTTGTATACTATTCTAAGTAACCAACTACTTTGTTCGTCTCATTTTTTGCACATTAAAATGTTATTTCTGAACTATTTGTTTTTATTTCAACATTTTAATGTTTTGTCCGACACAGCACTACGAAATTTAAAATTGGCCAAAAATAGAGTTTGACAAAAATTTGTTTAGAAAATATGACTCCATGTTTTTTTATTATTATTTATATTAGGTAACTTAGTACAGCATAATTTAGTGTAAAAACTAATTCTTTACAAATGAAACAAAAAGTGTTATGATTTAAATGGCTTAGGTGTCCGATACCACCCGACCTTCCCCTAATAACAATACTAGCAGCTATGATTTTAATTATTATTTTTTTGCTATTATCGTTATTATTCAGATTGTAACTACAATCATCATCTATTTTATGTCAAAGTAAAAAAAAATGATCAGAATATAAATTACAAGGTTTGATAAATACATGGAAAACAAAATCAGTCTCAAATCTGGATATGCAAAACTAATGGTTTCATTTGAAATGGTAATAAAAGTGATTTACAAAACAACTAGTTTTACTTTTGGCCTTTTTTTTCTTTCCGGATCGTTACTCTGACCATAAATTGCCGGTTTTGTAAAATTCATTTTTATTTTAGAAATAAGAAACTAATGCTTTCATTTCATTTTATACTCTTCTATTTCTTGAATACGCTTCATAAGGATAGATTTATGTTGTGCATGGGATAAAAAATGTAAATTTAAGTTTGATAAAATCAAATTACATTTTGAAACGAATAAATATACATACATTCAAACAAATGTCGCTAGAATTATTTTTCTTATTCTCCAACAAAGCTCGGTCGAAAGCTTTTTATAATTCAATTCCTACGTTTCTATTTCATTAATAATGTTTTCATAATTAATCTAACCTATCTTTTAAAAGCTAATCAGATGGTTCCCGCCCTCTGCTAAAGAATACGAATCATTTTATATTTAAAATACATATGTCGATTCAAATATCTTTAGAAAAAATGGTGATGTCTCACATTCATACCATAACACTTTGTAATTTATCTTGTTTAATATGAAGGGAAAAATAAATTAATAACGGAACTAAGTATCAGTTCAGAAAATAATTTTTTTTTCTGCAGACAGTTCATTGTTTATTAAAAACATTAAATGGCTATAAATAAGAATTATAAAAAAATATCACATGTTTTACAAATGAGGCAACGAGAAACAAAAGGATGTAAGGGCCAAAGTTAAGAATTTGTATACAACCGGTACAAATGATAGAAGAAACTCCCATGTGTCTTGGGGCAAGGGATGCTTCCAGGTAGGTGCTGCTACACTGTAAAAACGATTCAGAAACGTTCCTGGAAAATAATAGGCAGCTGATGTGCCCAATTTCTGCCAGGAACATATCTCGCAAAAACCAGGAACGTTTTCCGCTAAAATTCAGTAATCTTCCTGAAAAATACAGAAACTTCCCGTTTAAAGTTAGTCATATGTTCCTGAAGTAATCTTAAGTAGGGATAATATAAGAGCTTGGCACCTTCCTTATTTATCAAGATAGTTCCATTAGCAGTATTGTAAACATGGCCAAAGTTAAGTCAGAATTGTAAGGAACTATCAAGCATCTCACTTGATTGCAATTCTTCGTAGTCCATACTAATTCGTTCCCTTTGGGAGTTTAATCAGCATGGACGAGCCGTAATTCAGTGTAAGACGATACACCTTACAAATACTCTCTGTTAATCTTTAAACTAGGAGCTAAATATATTCTTTGCAACGAAGAGAAGTCTGCATTCGGACAACTTGTAGTAATTCAGGAAACTTTTTGACGATGAAACCTGATATTTCCAGGCAGTGAATAAAAACCATTGAAATCCCGAAACGTTACACGGAAATACTCAGTAACGTTTCGGATTTTTTTTTTAGTGTATACAGTACGATTTATAAGTTTTTCAGTGAAGCTTACTCTTGGTTTGAACTTTGAAGGCGCTTTACTTAAAACTTTAAAATGACGGCTTACATCCTATTGCTTTTCAACGCCTCATATTATATCCTTATTTCTATATTTAGAGTACGTGACACATAATTAAGAAGAACCTTTTTTCATTCAACATCAAAATTCATTATCGCTATCGTTCAGGAATTTTGTGTGGTGAATTTTTAACCTGTCTGATAATATATCAGCTAGCACGAGCCGAAACAGTATTGTTGTTAAGATTATATTTCCAAAAGTTTAAAACATGATTTTTGCGTATGAAACTTTCTGTATAAATTTATGACTTTAACTTCATTTTGCTCATCAATCGGCAAGTAATTTTATAGAGAGTGAGAGTTCTAAACGAATTTTTCCTCTCTTCTAAGATCTTACAATTTTTGTCCAAGCATATATGCAAGAGCCGGAACAAAATCTGGTTTCAGACAATCGTGATAAAAAAATACTTATTTCCTTTAGTTTCAGAAAATAATAGTACAACAAATATAGCAAACTCGAGTACTACAGTAAACTCGCGATTATATGCGGAAAGGGGTGGGCATGGAAACCGCGGATAAGCGAATTCGCGGATAGCCCGCACATTAGGTAAAAACATTGCTATTGTATGTAAATATTGCTAAAAAGATCTATAACACTAGTATACATTTAAACTATTACTAAAACAATAACAGTGCATGTAAAAGCTAGAAAAGGATCGTTCATTATTGCAAATAGATTACGCACATACATGAGAAAATTGCGCAAGCAGATTGACTGCTACAGATCTTTCTAGAAATTCTTTGAAGGCTGGTCCGGTCACTCGGTCTGGTAAGTCTAAAAATCAGTAAGTATGGTAGGCCTAAAAATCGCAATGTGAGGAAGTTGGAAAGTACAAAGTACTATCGATCTAAAAATCTGGCTTCAACTAGTCTGGTTTTGTTCAGCTTAAAAGGTTTCATGTCATTGAAAGGAAGGGAGTTGAAAACAATGTGCATTGAAGTACATCATGTGAACAACATTTTTAATTTTTACTTCCTTTTACAACAAAAAAAGAAGTATTGTGTTCGCGAAAAAAATTTCACTCAAAAATCAACCCTAATTTCCATTTTGCTCAACCCCGAATGAATGTTGAGTTTTTTTTTTTCGACTCGACCACACGTGGATATCCATTTTGACGATTCCCGAGTTAGTTACAACGATTTTTCTCGTGACGTCTGTATGTACGTATGTATGTGCGTATGTATGTCGCATAACTCAAGAACGGTATGCCCTAGAAAGTTGAAATTTGGTACGTAGACTCCTAGTGGGGTCAAGTTGTGCACCTTCCTTTTTGGTTGCATTCGGGTGTTTTTAAGTGGTCTTTTGCCCCTTTTTGGTTGGAAATCATTGTTAATTTCGATGTAAACTCAAATGGTGTTACAATTTGGCGGACACTTGGCAATATATCGCCAGTCTTTTGGTCGCCAAGTTTTGTCGTCAACTTGGGGACAAATTTGGCGATTTTTTTTAAAATCTGGTTTCAATTTGGCCATTGTTGGTGATATTTAGCGAGTAAACCATTGAATCACATTAAAATTGCCAATAGTGGGAAAATGGCATTAAATTGGAGTAAAAGGAAGTCATGTGATGCAAACATCACCTCGTTTTTCTTTATGTCTAAAAGGCCGCTGATAATCGGGAGCTCACCGTGTTACCTAAAATTGCATTTAAACTTTATCTTTCAGAGATAACGTTATAATACTTTCGGATTTTATGAAGAAGATTCCAAAGTTTTGAATACAGTTTAAATCATACTACATTTTTATTGTTTTCATTTATATGGAGAAATAGATATCGGTACTAAAAACATTACCTGGAATATGGAACCGGAGGACTAGGTACTTATAGGTTTTTGAAGGTAATAATTCTAAATCGATCTTTCTAGAAGTTTGAAGAGCTCCATGTTCAGTTCAATCAAAAGCTGTAAGAAAACGTGTCATGAAGTATAATAAGCAGACGCATGGACCACGAACCAAAATATCAAAAATGAATAATGTGTATGACAGTTAAAATGGTGTACCGCATAAAGTTCAGCAAAAATCTCCTTTTCAGAGATATTTTTTCCACGAAAACTGTTTGTCCTACCGTTATAAGAACAAAAACCGTAAAAGCTTTTCATTGTCTAATAAACATGCAAATAGTTACAGATCCCTGTTTATGTCTTCCACGAAAATGGCGGTAAAACTGGTAAACTTTTGTGGTCTTTTTTATACATTCCATCAGCAAAAGCTAAACACAAATCAACTGCTAAATGACATATCTCCAAAATTTCTGAAAGAGAGTTTGTAAAGAAAATGTTTTAAGTTTTTACGGGGTTCTCGTTTTCAATAAGCATTCTGATAGGAAATAAAAAATGCTTTTGTGAAAAAAGCAAACATTGATGAAGCGCTCAAATTTCAAACTTTTTAATCTTCGTGCTCTTTTTTTTTCTTTTTTTTTTGCGCACATTATTTGCTTCTGCGCAACAAAACATCATTTTCTGTGTTGATAAAAGTGTTGTTTATCAGTAGTAATCTGTATTACTTTAACATTTGTTTTCGAATATGTTTCGTTTTTTATTTCGGTACACTAGTCCTAACATTACCATATCGTGAATGATACTTAGCGACCGAAATATAATAATAATAATAATAATAATAATAATTATTATTATTATTAGAAAATTAATAATAATAATAATAATTATTATTATTATAAAATTAATAATAATAATAGTAAATATTATTATTATTATTGTTATTATTATTAGAAAATCAATAATAACAATAATAGTAAAAATAATAAAAGCAATAGTAATAATAATGATAATAATAGTAATAATATTATTAATAATAATAATATAAAATAATGATGATAATTATAATAATAATAATAATAATAAATATTGCTCCTAAATAGCAATTGATATGTGAAATGGATGAAAGAATTGCAGAAAGAGAAAGAAACTAAAATGCACTGCTTCCCCATTCGTTATTTCTTTAATGTTTATTAAAACTGCTGACGTGGCATGTAACTTCATATGTTTGAAGACTAATAAATTCGATTGCTTTCCTGGCATAATTGAATCTATAAATAAATAAAATTACTATTTGCAACTAATTCAAGCGTCAGCATCAAAATGAAACACAATTTTCTTTTTTATCGTGATACAACTAAAACATTTAAAGGAAAAAAGAACACTAATGGAAGATATAAGCATTCCAGTATATTTCCCAAACTTTGCTACACAGTATATGACAAAACATTCCCCGAAGGCTACTGTCATTTATTAAGAAGGGCTCTCTTGTTACATGACATGCCATCAACAATGGTACCCGTGACCTTGATTTCCATTCAAGAACTTGTAGTCTTTGCCTTACCAACAAATAAGTCTCCAGGGAAATGATGAAGGAACGTTTGAGATGTTCTGAGAGGAATCTTGAAAGAGCTGAAGGATGGGCATTCGGGAAGAGGCTGCATTGCTGATTCAAATTAGAGATGTTTTCCGGTAGAAAAGAAGTTTTGAAAGATTTGGGAAGGATAAAATAATGGACACTATATGTCATGTAATAAAATGATGAGAAAAGCAAGAATTAATAAATCAGAATGATTAAATTTAGAAAGTTTCTAATTCAAAACCATTTATAATCGGAAATCAATGAAATTTAACGCCTAAAATGCAAAAGAAAATAACGATTGAGTTGAAATCAGGCTGCTCTTTGTAAGTAAAGGTAGACATTACTTCCAAATGTAGGAACAGAGAATACTTGAATCAAAAGATTTAAAGGGAGTTAATTGCAGGAGTTGGAAGTATGAGGCATTGACAAAATACAGAAAACACTGGTGCTGTTTAAATGTTTGATGTGCTAGTTAAATAAATAGCCCTGTGATGTAACTTTTTTTTTCAACGATCCTTTAGTAAAGTTAATGACCCAAGAGCGGTTCCCAATCGGTGGTTCGCAAACCCCTTGGGGTTCACGAAAAAAATATTGTAACGGTGGAGTTAAAACATGCCTGTTTCTGATGAAGTTGGGCGGCATTTTCAAGCAGTTTCAAGCAAATTTTGCTCCGTTTTGTTCATTTGCTTTCGCACATTCGATACTCTTAGCACGAAAATATTTGCATACTTCTTTACATATTTTACATTTAAATAATTTCTCATCTCATTGCAAAGTACCGATTTTAGCACTTCCATTGAGAATTGTAGCCCTGCTGAAGAAGCTTTACTTACGAATAAAATGTCCTCAGATGAAAGAATTTGAAAACGTTCGTTTCTTCAGCAGCTTTTGATCGGAAAGATTGATTTGACTTGATGAAAACACTACATGGAGTATATAAGCGAACGACTAAAATATTTTGATGTATAGTTTTTTTACCATTTGAGTCTGACGAAGAGTCATCGCTTTTCTCTTGTGTTGAGTCAAAAATGCATAGAAATGAGATCACGCTGTTGTTTGTTGCTATAATTTTCACACTACATAGACTACAATTTACTTCTAGTTTTATTGTCGAAAAAGAGAAAGAATTAACAAGAAAATTTTTCAGCAATCAAGCGATTAATGTAAGCAATAAATCTTTATCACACAGCTAGGCTCGTAGTACTTTTCAAGAAGACTTAAACATAGAGATCTTTCTCATTTTACTGTAAGAAAAAACTTTATTTAGTTAATCTGAGACAATTCCCTAAAAGGTATTTTAAAGATCATTCTTTAATTGACTTCTGATTTAGTGAAAATAGAGATAAACGTACCCTTGTGTCAGAAATTTTTTAGCCAAACTTTAACCTCTTTGTTCGTCAAATATCCCATTTTCAAATTTTTTTCAAAGTTGATTGAAGTTTAACATAGAATAATCACTGTGTTTATTTTTTGGAGAATTTGTTTTACATCATTTCTTAGCGATTATTGTAGTTCGAAGCAATATTTGCAATTCAATATTTTGCAATTATGTTTCCGTTCTTGTTGTAAACTATGGAGGGTTATCTTGCTATAAACTAGCATCAAACGAAAAAAAAATCTCCCAAATTGTATTGTCTATGTGTGTGAGTGTCTGCGCACATTTTTTTTTTTTGCTTGTTATTTATCACCTGGTACCAAGGGGTTCGCCAACTTGTTTCGGAGTTTGGAAAGGGTTCGCAAGGGGGGAAAAGGTTGGGAACCACTGGCTTAAGATATCACATTCGCAGCTGTTGTTGTTCGCATCCGTGAGCAATGGTTGATGCAGTAACCATTTGGTATAAATCTGAGATACTTTTTTTTTGAATTCATTTTCTTTATCAATACCAGACCTCATCACGCCCTATACTTCATGGGCTTATCTAAAAGTAGGCTAGGGAGGGCAGCTGCTTCTCTTCCAGAATATAAAACATTTAAAATTAGACCAAAAAAAAACAAGAAATTTCAAAAAGAGAAAAATGGTCAATCAATTATTGCTTTAATTTCTTAGCGTAGGAGAAGCTGCTGTACCCACCGACAAAATTTACTTTTCAATTTTTCTGGTCTCTGGGAATAGATAATCGATCGGAAAAAATTTCTGGCAGAATCTACAACGAATCATCTAATTTGGCAATTTTTGTCAGGTAAAAATCACAAAGCTTTCAACCTCAACAAAAAAAAAATCTTAAAAACCATCTTTTTTGTCCGTGGGTACAACAACCCGTTCACCCCGCGGACAGGTACCAATGGACATATAAAAAAAATAATACATAAATTGGTTTGAGGAACTCAATTATACTCAATACATTTCATAAGCCATTTTATATTGAAATACTTCAAACATCCATTGAAAATAACATTAAATAAAATCTCCAACAGAAATTAAACTTCGAAAATTAATCGAAGGTTTTTTCCCTTTTTCTAATTTTCTTTAATCTCTAACATTAGTGAACTCTTTAAAAAAGTAATTAGTCTTAAGAGAGTTAATGATGTTATGAATAATTAATAAGTTTTTAAACAAAAAAATAGATTCATGATAGTATGGCTCTCTATGTATCTACATAACAACTTCAATTTATATGAAAATTGAAACATTTAACCAAAATAAACCCACCACAAAAACTCAGTTTAGATAAAACAAACAAAAATCTAGAAAAGTTGACTTCAAAGGAAAACAGGTGGGATTGACGGCCTGTAGATCCTACAACAGGTGGGGGTTACTTCAACACTATAACTTCAAGCCCTACTTCAAATTCATCATCATAGTTGAAAGCAAATTTCGGATGTTGATGACGAGGCACTATTTTGAGGTACTTCACATTGTAAGAAGACTCATGTGTGACCCAAGGAGATTATAAATTGCTGTCCGTGGGTACACATGGTTGTGTGTCCTTGGGTACAAAAATATGCCATTCTGGTTTTGCAAGGCAGTCACATCGACAGGACCACAGTTTTACAACATTAAAAATCAGAAACAAAACCTTCAAAATATAGGGAACCATGATACCTACAACAAAAATGAATAATACAATCCACGACGGACGAAAAAAAAAAGAAATAACTCATGTTTTTTTTTTTTTACTTAGACCATACTAAAACCAAAAAAATGTGATAGAATCTTAAATGTTCGTTTGATGGCGTTGAAACTTCCTGGGGTACTGGAGAGAGCTGTGACACACACGCTGAATCCCACTTAGGATATCTCTCGACCATACCCGGAATTTCCCGACCAACGTCTGTAGTACAACAGTTCGTGGGTACAGCATCTCCCCCTATTTATGATTTTGGCTCTAGTCATTTTGGGTACCTAATTTTAAAACAGTAAATCTCTTCTTTGGGAGCTCATTGAAAAGTGAAAATTATAGGTGTTAAATTCGTTTATTACCACAATGCCGCTATATGTAGGTATTGCAAGGTAATACAACACCAGAAACACTTTCCTTTTCTACAAATTCTTCAAAAAAAAGGGGGGGGGGCTATATTTTAATAAACTGTGGTATTACACACGGCACCCTTCCCATACACCGTGAAAAAATTTAAATTAAGAAAAAAGTCTTCTGCACGTCCATCAATTCTCGAGAGGGGGAGGTTATACGCATGCGCAATATATCCTTTGCCCCCCCCCCAAATTAAAGTTTTTCAAAAATCTGGGGGACGGAAGCAATTTAATCCCACGATTTCTCAAATGACGGGTCTGCCCATTCTTCCATTTTAAAGCGGATACGCTCTCGCTATACTCTTCGAATTTAATGGGGTCGTTTCCAAAATTTTAAAAGTATTTTTTTCTGAAAGAACATGCTTAAAAACATAGGATCAAACCATTTTTTAAATATGTAGTTTAGGTTTAATTTCATTAAAAAATTAATTAAATCATTGCGCTGTCATTGTTTACATTTCCTGCCGATGACATCACAGATGATGAAATGCCATTCTGTGTTGCCATTCACAGAAAAAAATATTTAATTCGCATGTTTACTTACGTGTATTGACAACGATCTGGTTGATAGCAAGCGTACAGAGCAATTTCAATTCGCTTCTTGATTATCATAACGTGGAAACGCGGTACAAAGTGCGCCAAAGAGCATCATTTGTGACATCATCAAGACCACGCCTTGTTTGCAAAATCGGACATTTAAAAAAAAATTTAAAAATAACTGTTGGGAAAATAAAAGAATTTTCTGAATCCATCCATGTTTTTTTTTTTTTTTTGCTTATTCTATCAATTACAGTGGCTAAAAGTACTACTTTTGACTGAAAGAAACAACCCATTCTTAAAATCTCTCAATAAGTGCAATGGAAACACAGCGAATTTTTAACGTCGTGTACTGAAAAAGCAAATTCATTTTAAAAAATGAGACCTAATCTTTTTTTTTAATGTATTGACAATTAAATCAGAAAGATTTTAAGTCGATGGCACTAGGGTCTGCAAAAGGTAAAATCCTCTACCGCAGCTTCATTTGAAAAAAATCTTCTATACATATAATAAAATAAGATGTTTGTGTGTGTGTGGAGCGCATCCCAGGAAAACGGTAAGGCCTAGAAAGATGAAATTTGGTATACAGGTGTAGTTTTTGCTGAAGTTGTGCACCTCGGGCTTCGATTTTTGATATTTTAATTAGAAAAAAAGTTATTTAATGTTTTATGTGATTTTTAGCACTTTTTAGTACTTTTAACCTCACAGACCCCGAACCAATCGCGCCAGACAAATATTTTTGGTACTATAGTGTCGGAGATGAGTATAGAGCAATTTTTGTATTTTTTATGAATTTTTGAAAAAACCTTTAATTTGCATGTTTTTCTGGGTTTTATTTTTTTCTAATATCATCCTGCGAGAAGTATCAAAGCCTCATTTCTGAAATTTAAGTTGGTAATAGTAAAAACATTTCGCCCTCCTCAAAAGAAAAAAGTTCTTAAAAATACGCAATAGTTTTTTTTTTTTTTACAATTTTTTTTAATGCTGAACACATCATGTCCTTTCACGCATCAGTCGAAAAAAGCGTTCTTCAATCTTTTATGCCTGTGACGTCACTACTTGGTTTTCGATTCGATATTTACGATGGAATCTTAATCGCAAGCAATGTTAATCTTTTTTTTTACTATATAGCTTACTTCTACATTTTCTGACGTGTGACCACGTGTTTTTTCGGCAGCGCTTGCTTTTTTTCTTTCCTTTTTTTTTTTTTTTGTTTTATTTAGGGATTGCATTTATCTCTTTTTCCATCCCCCCCCCCCCCCAAAGCTGGACCTTTCGCTGTATCTATATTACGTTACATTTCATAGTTGTGCGCATTAATTCAATAAAAACAGCGAGATTTTTTTTATCTTTGTCAAACGCTACTTTTTGCACACTAAGGGGAATTTGAGCTTTTTTTTTTTTTGCTCTACTTAAATAAAAAAAAAGCGGTTTTTTTGAGTGTTCTTTGTTTTTATTAGGAAATAGGTGAGGAGGTCAAAATAAATAGAGATGGATAAGAAAATGTAGAGATAGACTGTAAAGGTAGATAGCCGCCGAAGGCGGCAATCTTGGCGTAAAAATGTGAATGGCGCAAAAAAAAAAAAGATGGATTGATTAATACTGCTGCCAAATTTATTTAAACAACCGCCGAAGGCGGCAAACTTGAAGTAAAAAGGTAAATGACAAGTTAGCCAAACAGCCGCCGGAGGTGGCTGCTTGTACATTGGATGTCAATGCCCCCCTCCCCTCCCCCACATACACAATGACTTTGAAAAAACAATGCTTTCACATAAAAGTGGAAGTGCTTTTTGTTATTTTTCGACGAAATTTGCATGAAGAGTACGTCGTTTGTGTCTCCCCTCCCCCTCCTTTAAAAATATTCTAAACGACGAAACTGGAGACAGATCTAGAAAATATTTTATTCAAATTATTAATGATATAGATAGATATAGATTGATTGACACCGCCACGAAATTTATTTAAGCAGCCGCCGAAGGCGGCAACATTGGCGTAAAAAAACGAATGATAATACTGATTTATAGAGAAAAACACTGATTAATGTCGTCGCTAAATTGTTTAAGCAGCCGCCGAAGGCGGCACCCCTGGCGTAAAAAGGCGAATGGCGTAAAAAGGCGGACCAGCTGGTCGCCGCAGGCGGCTAGTATAAAATAAAATAAAAAACACTTCGACGTGTGCATCTTTCGTAGCTCTGGGAAGATGTTGACGATTTTCAACTTCGAGTCGAAGTTTACCTTCTTTTGTCGTAACAGCTTTATTCATATCAGGACAAATGGATAAAAATTGACCTATTAGAATTAGCAAGATGTGTCAAAAACCAAAGCTCCTGGGGGGGGGGGGGTCTGATCCTTAAAACACTTCTTACATTGCGCTCCAAGGGAGGTTTTTTTTTTTTTTCTTTCATAGATGCCATTTGCAGTCTTTGACGTTAGATATACTTTTAAATTAGTACTGTACAAATTATACAAAAAATTGACGAGAATAAAATAAAAATTAAAAGAATTACGTTACAATCTTAAATAGCTTTTTTTATTAATTTTCTTTTTTTGTGCAAGAAAAAGACCCTGTGTCATTCGCCCCACTTTTTCTCTCTACATAATTTTAATGATCATTACGACCCTGATTATGATCACAATGCTTTTAATAAAATTTATTACGATTATTTTCTTTTTCGTTTCTGTAATGAAGAACACATTTCTGCGAGCAGTTTTAATGTTGTGTCTACGTGATGAGTTCAAGAAAGAACATAAAACAAAAGTTTTTATTAAAAGTGAATGCATAGAAAAGTTTAAAGTACCGACGACAACTTTTTTTACGACACGCTTTTACGACAGCTTGTATAGTTAAAAGATTGAAACAAAGCCAATTTAAGAACAAAATTTCCATAATTTCTTAATGAAGAAGAAATTTCAATATTGGTGTAATGGCTACAATTAGTGCAAAGATGAAGTAATTAGGTGCAATTAGCGAATGTCAATTTTAAACAAGACAAGACATTTATTAATTACTGTATTTTTTAGTGACATAATTTCAAAATAGCGGAATTTTTAATTTTTTTTTGTAATAGTTTAACTTTAGTTATAGCATTTTGTTCAGTACAGCTCATTAGCTTGATTTATCAGAGAAATTCAAAAAATACGAAAAAATGAATGAACATTAACTTTTTTAGTGATTATAAAGATAACAATTAAAGTAAAAGGGCATATATTTTATAAATTTAAAGAAAACTAGATTTTTATTTTAAATTAATTTAAACTGGTCACGTAGACTGAGAACTATAATTTTTAACGTTCTGTTCGAAAAATGTATGTTTAGCGTTCTTTAAACTAAATTAAAACATTTTTCTTCAAAACGTTTTCTCGTATTTTCTTTGCTAGCATATTATGTAAAGTCAATTCATAGGTAATCATATTTAAAAATTTTCATTTTAAAATTTTTCATAAAAGCAAATATTTTTGTGCATTCATTTTTTTTTTAAATGAAATAAAAATATTTTTTTTTTCAGAACGTTTTCTCTTAATTTCTTTGTTAGCTCTGCATGTAATGTCAACTCAAAAAGTCTCAAAAGTCTTTGTAAAAAAAAATGTTTTTGTGTATTTAAAAGAAATGTTTCGTAATCCAAGGAGTTTTTAATGATTTTTTCCTTTTTTTTTTTTTTGGATAATCAGGATTGCTAATTGCTTTTACAACACAGCGGCTGACTTTTACTGCATTTTCTCATTATGATTAGTAAATATAGAAACACATGATCTATTACCATTGCTTACAAAAATATTTTTAGGGGCTTCAGTGGAGCTTTAAACCCGACTTTTTAAACTGATCATGAACAAATGTCAGATAATATTATTTTATTTATTTATTTATTTTATTTATTTTATTTTATTTATTTTTATTTATTTATTTATTTATTTATTTATTTTTTTTTTTTTTTTGACGTGCAAAAATAGTATTTATTTATTTATTTTTTTACTTTTCATTTTTTCGGGGAGGAAGGGGAGAGAGGGGCTACTTCTCAAAAATAAAAGTTGTCAAGTTACGCTTGTTCAACAATTAGGCTTGAACAAATCAAATCTAAAATTTCTTGACAAATTGCGAAAAAATAACCAAAAAGGAAATTTTTTTAATCCTCCGATAACAGGAGAAGCCTCAAAACAACAACCAGATTTTTTTTTATTCATATTCGATACAAAGAATGGCAACAGATCTTGCTTCTCAATGATTTTCTTCACGCTAAAATTTTAAATGGAAACATTGTTCGAAAATGAATTTCTAATTGATGGTTTACCCATATTTTAGCATAAAATTCGTTAAAAACAGTTATAATTCACGTTCTAATTACCTTGGAACATTGAAACAAGTTTTATTTGTTGCAGAAAAATCAGAGGTTTCTATGGATATTTTGTTCTAATTTCTGTGAATTTTTTTTTTTGCCCTCATATATTAGAAAAAAAGACATTTTCGGGTAAAATTCGAACGTTTCTGGTTTTTTTTTCACTCGAAAACCCCCCTGCGTTCGTATTCGGATGCCCAAGCACCTACCTGCCAAATTTGGTTGAGGTCCGAAGTAACTGTGAGTTAGTATAGGGAATATACAAACATACATATATGCATATAAATATATTTTTTGTTTCATATTTATTGTAGTTGATAAATCTTCTCGCATATGATTGATTGTTTTTAATTACTTGTTTATTTATTGCGACAAAAACGTGATTTTTGTTTTTTTTTTTTTTTTTTTTTTTAATTTTTATTTTCTTACTTTTAGGATATAAATTAGCAAAGCAAAATTGCAGAAAAAAGGAACATAAACAACTGGTTCATAACAAATAAAAGAAAAGAGCTATGAAAAGCAAAATATGTGAAAAGTATCCTTATTAAAAGGTATATAGAGGCTATTTGGAAAGGATAAATGGCAAAAGTATTTTCGGGGAAAAAAACATGAAAGAAGAACAAAAAACAAAATTAAAATAAAACGTGTTGTGCTGATAGGAGAAAATTTCAAATCGATTTGTTCAACGTAAAATTCAACGAAAAAAAGAGTTTCTACACATTCTATATTTTAAATAAAGGAACAAAATTTATGGCAAAGAACGTATTAAAAGAAAAACGCTCAGAAAAAAGTGGAGTCAATGTGGTTTTACAAATCTTTACTAATAATAAAGCTGAAAGTCTCTCTGTCTGGATATCAGGATCTCTGTCTGGATCTCTGTGACGCGCGCAGCGAATAGACCGTTCGGCCGATTTTCATGAAATTTGGCACAAAGTTAATTTGTAGCGTGGGGGTGTGCACCTCAAAGCGATTTTTCGAAAATTCGATTTTGTTCTTTTTCTATTCCAATTTTAAGATAATTTTGCCGAGCAAATTATCACAACGTAGAAGAGTAAATTACGAAGTTATCATAAAGTGGAACCGTAACATTGGCGAGCAAATGAACATAGCAAATTGGCGAGAAATTCGTCATCCATTGTTTGTAAATTTACAGGTGAACCAAATGACCTTTCAATTTTCAACTACGGGGAGAGCCGTGCGGGTACCACGATGTATAAAATAAACCGCTAAAAGAGCGCCACCCCAAAAGAGAACGTATCGCAAGTACAAAATAGTAATAATATTTTAGAAAATAAAAAAATTAAAGCAAAAATAGTTTTCCAACTATTAAAATATTAGCGTAGAAACGTGCAAGGTTAATAGGACACCCCTACTATAATATAACAAAAAACGTTAATTTGAAAAAAAGACGCAAAAAAAAAAAATTGAATTTGTTTCTAACATTTAAATCAGATTTCGCTCTCAGAAGGGACTCAAAAACATCAAAGCGTTATTTTTCTTTGAAACTTTCTTATCTCTATCATGATTGTGAAAAGGGATTTAAAGGTCAGAACCGAATTCCAATTAATTTGCGTTTTTTTTTCTTTGTAATTTTTCATTATTTATTTTTTAAACTTTATATAAAATTATTTTTAATAAAATTTAAAAATTGGAAGTTATCTTGCAAAGTAGACTTATGCAAAAACCCCCAAAAAATGAACATTTCGCCTACACACTATAAGGCTAAAGTGCTTTAGAGCCGTCACCCCAAAAACAGTACCTAAAGCTGACGTCTTTAAAGAAAAACGAGCTGATGTGTGCATCACATGACTTCCTTTTACTCCAATTTACTGTCATTTCCTAATTACGGGCAATTTTAATGTGATTCAATAGTTTACTCTCTAAATATCACCAACAGTGGTAAAATTGAAACAGATTAAAAAGAAAAATCGCCAAATTTATTGCCAACTTGGCGACAAAGCTTGGCGACCAAAAAACTGGCGATAAATCGCCAAGTGTCCGCATAACACCACTTGAGTTTACATCGAAATTAACAATGATTTCCCCCCAAAAAGGGGCAAAAGACCCCTTTAGAAACACCCGAATGCAACCAAAAGGGGAGGTGCACACCTAGACCCCCACTAAGAGTCTACGTACCAAATTTCAACTCTCTAGGACTTACCGTTCTTGAGTTATGCGACATACATACGCACATGCGCACACACATACATACGTACATACAGACCTCACGAGAAAACTCGTTGTAATTAACTCGGGAATCGTCAAAATGGATATTTCGCGTGTCTATACGTTCTTAGGCAACTATCCCCTGTGGTTGAGTCGAAAAATAAACTCATCATTCATTCGGGGGTTAGTAAAATGGAAATCAAAGTCGATTTTTGAGTGAAAATTTTTTCGCGAATACAATACTTCCTTTTTTGTAAAAAGGAAGTAAAAAATGTACAAAGTATGATGTCGCATACCAATTTCTAAGAAATCCGAGCATAGGAAGTGGGTTGAAATTGAAATGAAAGATTCCGTCACATGCATTGATAGGTAGAGAGATACAGAAGAAACTATTACAAGCGCATCAACAATACAGCTAGGCTAAATACATATTAGCGTCCAATGAGCCGATGCGAGCAAAGCAAGCTAGAATCGTTAAACGCACCGATGGAAATTTCGTAAGCAGTTCCATGAAGTGATGAGCGGTAGCCCCTTAGTTATTAAAAAAGTTTTAGCGTAATTTTCAGAAACCCTCTTACTTTAGCTTTTTCTTACCTATCTTTACCTTAACCTTAATAATTTCCATTACATTGGCTTATCTGAGTATTTATTGCGCACACATAAAACGAAATGTAGTTAATATGCTTATGCAGCATAACACAAAGTTACAGTTAAGCTCGGGTGCGGCATTTCATTGAGATTCTACGTATACGCCCACGAATTCTGACTTTAATTAAAGCGACAATTACTTACTGTATGCTCACTTCGTATACATGCTTGCTTAAATTAAATTTTAAGAACCTGGTTTCACGTGCAAAATATTAATGACAAGTAAAAATTCAAGATAGCTTTTGTGCTAGAAAAATTTTCCGATTAATAAAAGATTGATAACAAAATACAGAACGCTTCCTTTTTTCATTAAAAAAAAAAGAAATCTTTCATTAAAAATAAAAGCATTTTTTTATTTAAAAAAAGCATTTTTGCATTTTTAAAAAAAAGCCTTTTCTCATTTAAAAAAAATGTTGCTAGTAAGTAATCGTACCATACAAATGCAATATTTATGATCAAGATTCTTAAATTTCTGAGATAATGGTGCAAATAAATCATTAAAATGGTTGCAAGCCGAAGATTTATGAAATTCAGCCGAATTTCAAATGTAATGACGAACGTGGAATCCCTCTTTTGCATAATAGTTGAACTAAAATTTTATTCTAACTTTGTAAACCCACTTTCAGTCCAAGAAAAGGCAATTTTGCTGAAAAAGTTCTTTCTGCTCCCAAACATAGTTTGCATATATTTAAAATTGATAGCTATTTTGTATAAATTTTAAACAATATAAAATTTCGACGCTTTTTATTATTGCAAACTATGTCATGGAAATTATATTACGCACACACTTTCTTACTGATGAAATTTTAAACAATCATTGTTTCGATAGAACATACGAGGGTCTGTCTTTTCTGCAGAAATTTGCATGAATTGTGAAATACTGGGTAAAATGACAAAATATCAGACAATTATTGTAGTTTTGCCAATTACTTTCAGAATAAAATATCAAATATCAAATTTACAATAGCAATATGGCATTTGATCTTGAATTACAGGGAATCTCTGTACAACTAAATAAATGGGAAATATAGTCGAGTAAGCCCTTGAAAATTTTAGGTAGCTTGTATATGTTTTATATTTAAGCAACTATATTTCTATGGGATCAAGAAGAGCTTATTATTTATCCAAACTATATAGAACTATGAATTATAGAGTTGCTTTTTACTACATCCAAAATATATAGAAAGTATTGGATTGTAGAAAAATTTCTATATTTGAATTTTGACGGATTTATATGGTTAACTAGCTATACCCGACGCGCGTTGCTACGCCAACAAAAAAATACATCATTATACTGATTTTCATGACAATCGGTTGAACGGGGCAGAAATTGCTACTCTGCAGTGCCACCTGGTGGCGAGTGGCTTCAATGAGCATATTATGCACCTTCTCCGTGGAAAAATACATATATATATATATATAGCAATTTTCATAATAATCGGTCCAGGTATCAAGTGAAGCCGTGACTATACTCAAATTTTGTACTCACGCAGTTTGCAAGATCAATCAATCGGTTAAAAATATCAAATAGAAAAAGTTTTAAATATCCCGTTGCATGAAAAGCCATAAAACAATAAAGAAAGAATTTATTTGTTCAAACTCAAGAAAAATGGCAACAGCTAACTTCTTATCAATGAGATCTTTCACGCGAATTAATTTCTGCAGCTGATAATTTTATTCGTATTTATCCAATGGATTGTGACTTAAATTGAAATAAAAAAGGAACTATCGATCGGATTTTTTTCGAACTGGTCTATAAACATTCCCAGTACCAAAAACAACAAACGGTGAAAGTTTCAGTCAAATTTGCCGGGTAGTTTTTGAGTTCATGGATGACATACAGACAAACATTCATTTTTATATATATAGAAGAGCTGTTGAAATTATTTTAATAGTTTTGAAAAAGCCTGTCTGCGTGTATGTAAGCATTGTTTTTAGGTCTCTACAACTCACAAATGTACTGCTTGGAATCAAACGAAAGTTGGTACAATAGACCCTGATTGAACCAGGTGTTGATTGGTTAGTCGCGTCATTCGATGCAGTCGGTAGCATGAAGGTTAAGATTCGTTTATTTATTTTAAATTAAGGTACTACGTTTGATGGTTTTGAGCATTATAATCTACGAAGGTTCGAATGATAATGGAAATACACTCTTCCGACAGATTTCTAGAAAACGTTTATTGTTTTTGGCTCAATAAAGTGGCTAATAATTGGTAAATTCACCTTAGCCATACTTTTCTAAGAGGGGAATTCCATTTTAATAGATTCATCAACCGTAGCATAAAACACTCTATAATAGCACCAAATACGATAGTCGATGCTGAAATAAGATTTCCACCAATTTTACAAACGGATTTTTTTTTTATTCTCATAGAAATTCACATCATTGAAAATATAAAACTCTCTTCTATTTTTCTACCAGATCGCCATTTTTTTCTACGCATTTTTGTAGACGGTGCTCCAACTTTTGTATCCCAATATCATTGAACTCCGCTGCCAAAGCGTTGAGGAAACGTTTAACAACTTCTTTGACATCATCGTCACTACGGAAGCGTTGGTCGCTCAAGTGTTTCTTTATCTTCCTCAACAATCAACTCAGATAGTTTTTGTGAAACACTAAGAAAACTCAGGCGAGCTATCTAAAATCGCCGGCGAGGACGAGTGACAGCAGGTGTAACGCTGCTTCACGACAACGCACGAAACTCAGGAACTTTTGATAGACTTAGGGTGGACTGTTATTCCCCACCCACGTTACAGTCCGGGCCTCGCGCCTAGTGATTATCACTTGCTCCCCACGTTAAAAGAACATTTGAGTGGCCAACGCTTCCACAGTGACGATTAAGTCAAAAAAGAGATTAAACGTTTCCTCAACGGTTTGGCGACGGAGTTCTATGATATTGAGATACAGAAATTGGAGCACCGTCGACAAAAATGTGTAAAAAAAAAAAACGACGTCAAGTATGTAGAAAAATAGAGAAAAGTTTTACCTTTCCAACGATGTAAATTTCAATGAGAATAAAATTTTTTTGTCTATTTTAAAATTGATGGGAATTTTACTTCTGGATCGACCCTCGTACATTAGATCATTGCTTTTATTACATGAACTTTATGAATAACTGTGACTCCATTTCAACATAACTTTTGAGAACTTCTAGAAATAATGTTTAAATATTATTTTTTGGCTCTGTAGCAACCGTATGTGACGAGATACCTTTCGTTACTGAGAAAACACATTTGCTTTAATGCAGGGTTACTACAAATGGTTCATTCGCTTTTGAAACGTTGTATATTTAAAAGTATTGCATGTAGTAGGATGAGGAATTTAAGAAAATAACCACAAACTCATCAAGATTTGGAATGGGGTGGTGGTTTCCTTCAGTCAAAAGTAATACTTTTAGTCATTGAAATGGATAGAATAAGCAGAAAAAAAAGAACATGGACCCAGAAAATACCTTCATTTTCCCCAACAGTTTTTTTTTTATTTTAATTTTTTAAAATGTCCGTTTTTTTAAACAAGGCATGGTCTTGATGACGTCACAAATGATGCACTTCGCCGCATTTTTCTACTACGTTTCCACGTTATGATAATCAAGCAGCGAATTAAAATTGCGCTCTACGCTTGCTACCAACCATATCGTTGCCAATACACATGAGTAAAGATGCGAATTAAATATTTTGCACTGTGACCAGGTTAACCTGTGTTAACCAGGTGGTAACGCGATTGCAGTGTTTGGCGACAAAACAAGAAAAGTGGATTTTTTTTTTTTTTTTGTATGTTACAATAGTCTGATGTTCATCTGTTCTTAAAGTGCTTTAGAGGCAAACTAATGACCTTCTTTATGTACCCCACTATAAAAAGCGTAGAAAAGCTCAAGGATATGATCCATGATGGCAGTGATGACTTTACCAGGACGACGCTGGACGCTCAAAAGGGCGCGTGTGTGAAACACACACACACACACGGAATAAAACAGCTTTTCTTGTTTTGTTGTTATTTAAAAAATGCTGCACTCGTATTATCACCGCAGTTCTAAATCTTAATGCTTGTGGTTACTCTTTTACAAGCCTCATCGTTGTACGTGCAAATCTTTTTAATATATAGCATTTCGAAAGCGATTGGATCACTTGTAGTAACCCTCTTTCTGGAAATCTCAAATATTTAGTTGCATAAGATAAAAGTCCAGGTTCTTCATAATGTTCATGGAATGAAACAAGGATCTAACATATTTTAAGACGCTGTAGTTTTTTTTTTTTTTTTTTTGCAATAATCGATACCTTTGCTATCACGGAAAGAAGCTTTATAGGATTTTTTTGCAGTAACGGATACGTCTGCTACCTTGGAATAGTCAAACAGTAAACAAAAAACATCATGCAATGAAACAGGAATCTAACATATTTAGAGGCTTTGTAGGGTGTTTTTTGAAATAATAGATTCACCTGCTACCATGGAATTTTTAAACAGTAAAAAGAAAAGTTTTCAGCGCTTTTAACTTTGCTATTAAAGAAACTTAAAACTAAATAATTTTGGTCTGAGTCAAACAATAATGTTTCCGTTAAATTTGAGTGCTTATAGAATATTTCAAGTATTCTCAAAGTTTCCCTTGTTATTGATTGCAGCTCGTTGATATGCATCGCATTATAAAGCACTCTTCATTTGGTGGAATCTAAATATCCGTCAGCTGTGTATGATCAAGTTCTGATACGAAAACACTAACCGCAGAATTCATCTTGCGTTAAAATTTGAAACACTCGTAATGAATATTCTGCTGCATTTGAAATTAGTATTGCATCTCAAGCTTTCCATTGTTACATCAAAACAATTCATTGATCTTTATTTCCATATTTTTAAATTCTCAAGCCGTCCCCAATTAGTAGCTGCATTTAGATAAAAAAATTTTATTCCAAACAAGTTGCTGCATTTGAACACTTTGTTATTGAATATTAAAACTGATGATTTTACTCTAGCATTTTTCATGGAGTTTAAGTTGCTATGCCATCAGTTAACATTTACTAACCAAGGACTCTTTTTTCCCCTCCTTAAATTAGTACCAAGTTAGTTTCAATATGAACCGCTCGCTTGCTTTAAGGCACGCCCCATTTTGTAAGTACTTTTTTACCATTAATCACTCAAAACTATCGCCTAGCTAATGAATCTAAAATCTATTAGAAAGCAAAATGCTTTCCAGCTTTCTTGTATACTAGTGGTGGAGTCCTTACAAAATGGGGCGTGGTTAAAAGAGTGTGCGAACTCTACTATTTGTTGTTGTGTGTGTTGTGTTGCTTATAAAGCTTGGCCACGGTGCGATGGCGGACGACCTTGAAGAGGAAACATCATTTGGATCATTTGTTATCAATAGATTGTTGATATTTTGTCATAGATAGGATCAGCGAGAACGCGCCTCTTACTTCTCGGCACTTTCTGGCTGATTCTACCTATTACAAGTGATATAAATGATTTTTCCGCTTCAAGGTCATCCGCCATTTCTATGTGGTAAAACTTTATCGCTTGCTGGCCGCATCAGTACAGCAAGTACCGAATCCTGTACTCTGCAATCATAGCGAATTCGACTCAAACTCCGATTCCATAGCATGGCTGATTACGGACTTAGAGAAATAGACTCCGACTCTAGAAGTTTCAAAATTTTCGACTCTCGATTTAAACTTCTTTACCCCCAAAAGAGTTCGACTCCCACAGACTCCGCAGCCTTGCATCTGTGATCCTGCTTGAGGTTTGTTTGTTTATTATTTTTTTTTTGGGGGGGGGGGGAGAAAAATGAAAAAAAAAAAAAAAAAACACGGAGCAACCCAATAAATAAACACGTCCAACCAGAAGACTAAAAAAAAGTTTTTCTAGTCATTTCCTTCTTGCAATTGTACAGAATGAACATGCTGTTGCCAATTCATGTACGAAAAACTCGAAAATCTTATTTTTTGAACCGAGTTAAGAAATGTTCATTCTCTGTTGTGTGACTTCACGGGTCAATCTCTCCTTTTCAGGTTTTGCAAATACGATTTATCAAAGATTTTAGACGAATTTATTTTTTTCTACAGCTTTTACACACGAAAGCCTTACGTAACTTGCCATACCCAATCCTAGAATCCTCATACATTTTTTAAATCCCATTTTAGCTTGAGAGATATAAAATCAACTTTTTCGAAAATACATTTTTTTATAGATTCCCGTTGTTTAGATACATGATTCTTGGAACCCCACAGGTTATTTCTACAGCCTTAAAGGAGAAAATATTGCTTATTTTAAGTTTCATGAGCATTTGTAACATTGTTTTCAATATTTAGGATATTCTTCCTGCACACTTCTCAATGCAATTATTTTTATTTCCATTTCGCTTTTTAGTTTTTTAGATGCCAATTTATTTGCTAAAATTGAACTGCGAACAAAAAAAAGAGAGATCGTGATAGTATTTAACGTGTTTTTAAAACCAAATAGGTATAGTAAAACCTGGGAAGTTGACCACCTGTCTAAGTTAACCGCTGCTTTCAGGCACGGAATTAGTCCTAATCATATAAATCAACCTCCGTAAGTTGACCACATGTTTAAGTTGACCACTAAAGTTGTGCACCGCAAGTGGTCAACTTACACAGGTTTTACTTGCTGAAATTTATTGAATTTTGATTAAGGTTAAAACAAATGTCATAACAAAAAGCCAAATTCGATAGTATTTTTTTTTCTATAACCAGCAGATACTTGGAAAACTTTGGCTTTGTTCTAAAACAACTTTGATAAGTTAGAACTCTAACTATGTATCTGGTTGATTAAACTGTTTTTTGAAGTACACTATTTTATGATTGTTCAGTTTTTAATTTCACGTTATTTATGCATGATTTTACGCAATTAAATATTATTGGCAATACCCGTACTAAGTTACGCATGCCATTAATTTCTGACACACAGTAAAAAAGGTAAATGAATAGTAATTCTGAAATAAAGTTTAAACAACTTTTAAAGACATTATAATAAAGGATGGGATCCTCTTTTTTCCCGGAAATTTTTTTAAACAGGGTACTTGTATATTTCAAGGGATCTGAATCTGATAGTTTGAATTCCATTGATCACAACTTTCCCGTTTTCAAAATGTACACAATTGAAATTTAGATTAGAATGGTATATTTTAATGCGCAGTAGTTATCAATGCAGCATTTATAAGATTTTCTGGTAGTCATTGGTCATTCCCTTAAATATGGTTTTACTTTTCAATTCCTATAGTAAATTCGGTATCCATGTATAAAGTGACCTCAATTTTGACTCTACTGTTTAAAAGGTGCATGAAAACTTTCCGGATCCTGTGTGATACTCGTAGTCTTACGTCACTGAAATACACTATTATATGCTATATTTCAATCACGTATTTATTTCTAAAACGAGAAAGTTCAAAATATTATATCCTCACCATCGTATTCAGCGCCCTCGATATGAATAAAAACAACATTTCAATTTTTACTTCTGTTTACAAAAAAGGAAGTATTGTATTCGCGAAAAAATTTTCACTCAGATATCGACCTTAATTTCCATTTTTCTCACCCCCGAAAGAATGTTGAGTTTTTTTTTTTCGATTTGACCACACGTGGATAAATGCCTGAGAACGTATAGACACGCAAAATATCCATTTTGACGATTCCCGAGTTAGTTACAACGAGTTTTCTCATGACGTCTGTATGTACGTATGTATGTATGCGCGTATGTGCGTCGCATATCTCAAGAACGGTATGTCCTAGAAAATTGAAATATAGTACGTAGACTCCTAGTGGGGTCTAGTTGTACACCTCTTTTTTTGATTGCATTCGGGTGTTTCTAAAAGGGTCTTTTGCCCCTTTTTGGCGGGAAATTATTGTTAATTTCGATGTAAACTCAAGTGGTGTAACAATTTGGCGAACACTTGGCAATATATCGCCAGTATTTCGGTCGACAAGTTTTGTCGGCAACTTGGCGACAAATTTGGCGGTTTTTTTTTTTTTTTTTAAATCTGTTTCAATTTGGCCATTGTTAGTGATATTTAGAAAGTAAACTATTGATTTACATTAAAATTACCAATAATGGGAAAATGACATTAAATTGGAGTAAAAGGAAGTCATATGAGGTACACATCAGCTCCTTTTTTTTTTTTTTTTTTTTGGAAAACAAGCTCACACCGTTCTCTCCTAAGTAAATTTTGATTGCACAAATAAAATTAAATAATTAAATATTAAACTTGTTTAAAAACAAAAAGTGCGGAGCAAATTTTAATGACAGCACAGGAGAAAAGAAATTTAGCTGTCTCACATCAGTAGCTTGTTTTTGAACAACTTATGTTTTCAGAGTCCAGAAAAGACCTTAGTTTTACTTTTTAAGCTCCATAGGTATCAAAGCGCTCAATTCAAAAATATAGGAACATTTTTAAAAAATGTAGGACAAAA
Source organism: Uloborus diversus (assembly GCF_026930045.1). Taxonomy (NCBI): domain Eukaryota; kingdom Metazoa; phylum Arthropoda; class Arachnida; order Araneae; family Uloboridae; genus Uloborus; species Uloborus diversus. The sequence continues at coordinate 248,733,583 of NC_072731.1, read as the reverse complement.
AAAGATTTATCGTAAGCAACAATCAATAAATCTTGTATAGTACACAGTATAAAAGTTTACCTTTTTTGTGTCACTGATGTTCACGGATTTTTTATACAGTCCTTATTTATCCTTTTACTCCTTGCTGCGACAATAGAGTGAAGTAAAATTTGTTACAATAAGAAAATTCGTATTTTGAAAAAAAAAAAAAAAACAGAGTAAAATTTTTTGTAGGCCACCTTATGTATTTTTGTAACTTTCTCTAATAAAGTTTTATATTTCATTCTCTTGCATACAAAATATAGTTTTTACTGTGCGTAATAGTTAGCTGTCACATTTACGGTATGGTGGTGCCGAGAAATAATACCTGTCGTGGAAGAAAAAAACTAAACTGCAGTTTTAAATCTGGGAAGCCCAAAATCGCAGTCAACACAAATTGTGTTACAAAAAAATTTCCCTGTGTAATCAAATTCACACGAGAAATACATGGTGTACATAAAAACTTAGCCAAATAAAGAAAGCTTATTAAATATATTTATTACTTAGCTCAAAAAAAAAAAAAAAAATTAAATATCTTTTTAGAGTTTGTCCACTGAATACGTGGAATCTGGCAAGCGGCCAAGTTACGACGATTCTATCCGAATGAATTTAGCAGATAACAATGGAGAAGAGAAAATGGCAAGGGGATTTTGATGCACGCGCTTTATAATGTACTGCTAGACCCTTATTGATTGAATTGATTAATTGCATTCTCTAAAGTTAATGAGAAGTTAACTTTAACTGTCCAAAACTAAACGAGCTTACTTTCCCGTATGCCAACTTCGACTTTCTAGTATTTAATTAATTCTCTCTAAATTAGCTAAGAATGCAAATTATGCCTTAAATATCCATGGGAGTATCCAGAAGGGGAAAAAGGGGGGGGGGCAGCTGCTCCCATATATATATACTAAATGCAATGCTTTTTATCGGGAAAATAGACAAAATGCATAATTACATAGTTTCTAGAACCTGGGGAGAGGTAGATTGCCTGACCAACGAATCTTCCCCTCCCCCTTCCCTTATGAGTTGGATACGCCCTTGTACATGCCTTTTAAACATTTTAAGCTGATTTCTACATAGAAACAAATATGCTTCTCTCATTTTATTTTATGGATGCGTAAAAATTAAATAAACGAACAAAAAAAGTAGTAGTACCTTTGAAACAATTCAGCTTTTTTTCCATTAAGAAAGTCTTTAATCGCTTTCCAAGAGAAAAAAACCGAATTAACAGCAAAAAAAACTCATAAAAATAAATATCTTATATCAAAAAAATAAAAAAATAAATAAAAATAGTTCCTCTTTTCTGGGTAAAAATGTAACTCCTCGGATATTATTTTTCCCCCGTTACCAAAACATAATTTAAAAAATAAATAAATAAAAATACTTTTTAGAAAATAAAAAATCGTTTTCATAGTTGCTCTTTGTGCTAAAACATAAAGGAATCCGAATTTCCCCCTTTTTTTTCATTACTAAAAATAGAATAAATGAAAACTTTAAAATGAAAATCGAAATAAAACAAATCAAGAATAATCTTATATAATTAAAAACTGAGCGTATGTACCTATGTATCTATGTATGTACACAAGCTTCTTCTCCCGAACGACAGTGAACTGACAATCGAATCAGGTATCGATGGATTCGTAATCTTCCCGTCTTCATGTTTGGCTATTTAACATAATCTTCCGATAATAATTAGCGGAGACATCAATTAAAAACTATCAATTAGGACACTTAAATTTCGACATAAAATCCCTATTTTTTGAAGGCTTTCCTCCATTGAAATTATTTTTCAGTGCTTCGTCTCAACTTTCCGCAACAATGCTTTTATTAAAATTTACAGCGTGAAGAAAATCATTCAGACGAAAGATATGTTGTCATTTTTTTCTCGAATATGTAGAAGTAAAATTTTGTTTTAAAGGCTTTTCCTGTAATCAGGTTATTTAAAATGTTTACTTTTTAGAGGGTTGAAAGGCGTCTCTTGACATAACTTTTATTTTCGATGTAGACCGTGCAAAGCCGGGCGGCGCAGCAAGTTTTTTGTTTAATAACCGTAGCTGCGGAGTCGGAGTCAAAATGTTGGATTGGATTTGAACTGGTTTTGGTGTAAAGGAGTCAGAGTTACAGTCGGAAGTCGAAGGCTTACGTTTTAAGAGTCGGAGTCGGGAGTCTGACATTTTCCTTTAAAGTCTGCAAGCTACCAGTGCTTACGTATTCAGAGTCGGACAGATTTTGTTTTTGATTGTTACGCAAGCCGAACTGCAGGATAGTACACTTTGTTTTGTTTGTGAAACATATTTATTTGTGTATGACAATATGTATATTAAATTGCATAATTTGATCTTAAAAACTTATTTGAGTAAAAATTTGTTCTATTGTAAAGATATTTTGATATATTCGGAACATTATTTTCTAAATTTGTGAAATGATCTGCATAACGTCTTAATAAGGACCCAAATACCCCCTGTACTGAATGTTAGCCGAATAACGACAATCATGGCCTTATGGAGCTAGAGTCTACATTTTTAGGGTTATCAATTCGCAGGGTTTCGCAAAGCCTCTAGTCCCAGTGTGTGTTTTATATTAGTCTTCTACTGTAATTCATTTTATTAATCTGCACTAAAATCAAAATTTCTAGGGAGTTGATCCTCAAAGCACCTCTTGATTCCCCTGGCAGTTTGCCCTTTTGCAGACGACATTTTCCATTTTCAATGTAAGCGCCACCTGCAGGTCTTAATGAATATTATGAATATTGTTCATACGTTGGGAAAATGATGAAATATTATCAAAATAAAAAATATTTATGTATATTTTGTTCTTATTAAATTTTTCTTATTAGTTCCAGCATATTACATAGTTACCCTGTATATTATAAGAGTAAATATGTTCTATTTATTTGACTCATTGCGTAAATGCTGTGTATCTCTGAAAAGTTAATTTCTCTGGAAAAATACTGGGATAAGTTCAAGGTTTTCCAAAATTCAATCTCTGTCGTGTAACTTTTTCATAAATTTCGAGGATATTGCTTTATACGCTTGCGATAGTTCAATTCTTATAGGAGGGAAACCATTTTTTGAGAAAAAAAATTGCTTTGAAGTCAAATTTTGAAGTCCAGATATTAGTAACGAAAGATAAGAAGTAACACTAGGTGTTGTAAAGTGCACCCTTTATTTAGACGCAACATTTCTTTCTTTTCTTTTCTTTTCTTTTTTTTTTAAATTTGGTTTACCGACCGGTAAAAATTCCTGAAAGCATTTCACTCACCAGTGAAGCCGGGGTTTCAAAAGATTTAATTCGGTATCAAAGAACTACTACATAATGTAATTATGGTTTTTTTTTTTATTCCTTTTAATAGCAATGCATTTAAATGTGAAGGTAAACAAGTATTCAATTATTTTAGCAATTCCATAAAAACAAAAAATTTCAAATAGGCCTTATTAACAACTCAAGGGTCCCTAACAAAGCCAAGTCTAAAGAAACACCAAAGAGGACTGTCAAACAAAAAAAAAATAATAATAATAATAGCATTCTTTATTGTGAATATAAAAACATGGAAAACTTAAGAACATCATCCAAAATTCTACATTTATTTTAATGGAAATGAGAAAATCAACCAGCATATTCGGCACACTGATATGTCGTTATTTTATTTATTTATTTATATTTTTTGTTTTGTTTTCGGTCATTCCTATTCACAGTTCGTTGACAGATGTGCATCTCATGCACCACTCGTCCCCCCGACCATACAGTATCTTATTAAGGATTACAGTGTCCTAAAATTGCAAATCATGGTCTTATTGGACTACATTTTACTATTTGAGAGTTATCAAATCACAGGAAAAAAGGGCGGTACACAACATTACTTCTTTTTAGATTCGTCAACTGTTTAAATAAGGCTTTCTAGAACAATTAGGAAATTTTTTATGTTAGTAAATTACAGTGAGCCATGAATACACAAATTTCACTGCAAAATAAGCTCTTGCAATTTTGACTAGGCTCTGCTGTGATTACATTGCTACACTTTGGCCTGTTGACAAGAAATAGATCGTTGATAACGTCATTAGTTAGGCTTTCTAATGGCGATAAAATCACGATCTAAAGAATTTTTCTATCCTTCATGGAAAAAGAGGGGTGACCTTATTGATCTACACGGCCTTATATGGCGCACCTACTACATATATGTGTGTGTTTGTTTTACATTTGTTCCATTTTTTAATTGAATTATTTAAATACTCTATTGGCTCAGTTTGAATTTTAATGTATGTATGAAAAACCGAGCAATCATAAATATAGGAAGAATCCATGTCAATTCAACAAGGGGTGTCTTGATGGTCTCGGACTTTTTTGAATTTAACAGATGTTAAAATTCATAAAAAACTAAGAAATACGTTTTCTTTTTGTTTTGCCCCAAAAAAAAAAAAATCCTGGGCCGAGATGGCCAAGATACAGGCCGCCAAAGATGGCGTTTCCTGTCATGATTTCTGACTTGGGATTTTCGTCAAAATCTTTAAAGTACATTTTTTCAGGAACAATAGAACATATTTTGTTGCGGTTTGTTTTACTTAAAAGGATATTTTTTCTTGTTTAAAAATATATACAACATTTTGAAATATGTACTTTAGTTTTCTTCCCACGGTCGTTTCAAAAAAAAAAGTGTAAAATATTTTTTTTCTCAAAAATGTCAATTTCAAAATTTTTCATTTTTTACAGTTTATTAGTACCACTGAGCCCTACGTTCCCTGAAAAGGAGAGCTTCCACTTTTTTGTTTAACAGATTTTAGAAGCATTTGAAAAAATGATGGTTTTTAAGGAATTCTTTACGTAATGGCAGGCCTGAAAATTCAAAAATATTTTTCGCAACAAGTGGTCAGCAAACACTTTTAATTAAGCTATATAGCGAAATTTTCATTTTGAATCTCCACTTTATCCAAAAGTTTTATTTTTTATGAAAAACAAGATCGCGGTCTCCAGCCGATTCGCTGCATTTCCCCCACGCAACCTTTCAGCGTAGCGCCAAAATAATCGTTAAGCGCAATATGCCATCTTGTTCTCACTAAATTCAATATCCTGAATAAAATAGCGATTCAAAATGAAAGTCTCGCTATATGACTGAATTAAAAGTGTTTTCTGGCCACTTGTTGCGAAAGAAAATTTGAATATTCAGGCCTGACTTTACGTAAAAGTTCATTAAAAACCCTCATTTTTTCAAATGCCTCTAAAATTTGTTAAACGAGAAAGTGAACGCTCTCTTTTTCAGAGAACGTAGTGCTCAGTAGTGAAAATAAACTGCAAAAAAAAATGAAATTTTTTAAAATTGACATTTTTGAAAAAAATCAAAAAAAAAAATATTTTAAACCTTTTATTTTCAAAAGACTGTGGGAAAAAATCTAAAGCACATATTTCGAAATATTGCATATGTTTTCAAACTCCAAAAACTTCCTCCTTTCTGTGAAAAAATATCCTTTTGAATAAAACAATCCGCAACAAAATATGTTCTACAGTTCCTCAGATAATGTATTTTAAAGATTTTGACGAAAATCCCAAGTGAGAAATCATGACAGGACCTCCATCTTTGATGGATTGTATCTAAGCCCGGGAATTTTTTTTTGCAAAAAAAAAAAAAAAAAAAAAAATTTAAAAAATTGAATTTTTTCATCTTGAATTCAAATTATGTTTTTCGCAATCACGAGTGTGTGTGTGTATGTAGTCGTGTGTGTTTTGTGTGTGGGGGGTATGTGTGTGTGTGTAGGCATGTGTGTTTGTGTCTGTGTGCAGGCATGAGTGTGTGGGTAGTTGTGGTAATGTGTGTAGGTGTGTGTGGGGGGGGGGGGTATGTGTATGTGTGTGTAGGCATATGTGTTTGTGTCTGTGAGCAGGCATGAGTGTGTGGGTAGTTGTGTGTATGTGTGTAAACATATGTGTTTGTGTCTGTGTGCAGGCATGAGTGTGTGTGTAGTTGTGTGTATGTGAGTGTAAAGGTGTGTGTGTGTGTGTTTGTGTGTGTATGAGTTTGTGTATGTGTGTAGGTGTATGTATGTGTGTGTAAGTGTATATACGTATATGTGTGTAGGTGCGTGTATATATGCGTGTAAGTGTAGGATATTGACGAAACTTGGAGACGGTTTTCGCTAGAGGTGCAGCATCGTGAGGAGCCGGTCGACGGTGATGCTGCGGAGGGTGCTGGTGAGAAAAATCAAACGAACGCCAAAAACAGTCAAATGAAAGCAATAAGCAATCGTGATTGCTCAAAAAAAAAAACAATAGTTTAATTAATTTGAATTCTGAAATTTTGAATTCAAATTATGTGTTTCGCAGTCACGAGTTGCGACAGGAGCTACTCATTGGAGTTTTTGTTTCTAGAAACGGCTCCTGTCCCCCACCAAGCCTGCCCCTCTTCCTGGGCGGTTACGTGTGTACAGTTGTGCGTGTGTGTAGGTGCGCGTGCGTGTAGCCGCATGTGCGTGTTGTGTAGGCTTGTATGTGTGCGTAGACCTGTGTGTATGCACGTAGGCGTGTGTGTAATGGCGTGTTTGTGTGAGTGTGTATGTATGTAATGGCGTGTTTGTGTGAGTGTGAATGTGTGTAAAGGCGTGTTTGTGTATGTGTGTGAGCGTGCATGTGTGAAGGACATGGACGTCACCACTCAGGAGAAGCAGATTCCGGGGACAGAGCGCCTGCAGAGACCGGTGGGGCGGTGGTGCTGCCAGGCCCCTTGTCCAAGTTGAAAAAGGAACCAAACATCAAAGCCGGTCAAATGAGAACAATAAGCAATTGTGGTTGCTCAAAAAAAAAAAAAAACATATGTCTTAATTTTTTATGAATTTTAACATAAATTATTAACTTCAAAAAATCTGAGACCATCAAGTTACGTCCGTTGTTAAATTGACATAGATTCTACCTACAGTATATTGAAAGTCTTAGGTGCTTGCTGAGATAATACGAGATATTAAATTGTTCCTTTTCTAATAACACTTAGTTTTTGCATCTTGATCAAGTTATTTATAAAGTGGTTAAACATGCAATTTCCAGAACAACGCAGTTAAGAGTTTTGGATTGTGAATGAAAATAAACGTAAATTAAAATTCCGCTTTAAGGTAAAAATGTTGCATTTGCTAAATCATTTGTATGGGCAGAACTATTTTTCAATCGTTATGGACTGATGCAACGATTTAAGAAGAATGCAAGATACATTTCAAACTAACAATTGCTTTTGCACGCTGCCTAACGTGCACAGATGTGAATATTTAATATGGATACCAATAGTTATACAAAGTTGTGAAGTCAAACACATTTTGAGGAGTGCATTTTCAATAACTTCAATTCATCATGCAAACACAGTATTTTATGATAGAAACCATCGCAGCAGTAATGCCTACTCTGAAACGTTACTTCAATGTAAACAATATTTGTCACCTATTATGAAGCGAGGTTAAGATGCAAAACAAGTATTGAAGATGCATCTTTTTACTTCTTTTTACAAAAAAGGAAGTATTGTATTCGCAAAAAAATTTTCACCCAAAAATCGGCCTTAATTTCCATTTTGCTCATCTCCAAATGAATGTTGAGTTTTTTTTTTCCAACCCGACCACATGTGATATGTGCCTAGGAACGTACAGACACCCGAAATATCCATTTTGACGTTCCCCTAGTTAATTACAACGAGTTTTCTCGTGACGTCTGCATGTGCGTATGTATGTGCGTGTGTGCGTATGTGTGTATGTGTGTATGTATGTCGCATAACTCAAGAACGGAATGTCCTAGAAAGTTGAAATTTGGTACGTAGACTTCTAGTGGGGTATAGTTGTGCACCTTCCTTTTTGGTTGCATTCGGATGTCCCTAAGGGGGCTTTTGCGATTTTTTTTTTGGGGGGGGGGGGGAATCATTGTTAATTTCGATGTAAACTCAAGTGGTGCTATAATTTGGCGGACACTTGGCGATATATCGCCAGTCTTTTGGACGCCAAGTTTTGTCGATTTTTTGAGCAATCACGATTGCTTATTGCTTCCATTTGACTGTTTTTGGCGTGCTATCATTTTTCCCACCGGCGCGGCGCCACCCTCTGCCAGCACCACCCGTCGCGGCGGCCGGCTCACGATGCTGCTCCTCTAGCGAAAACCGTCTCCAGGTTGCGTCCATATCCTACACACAGACACGCACACACAAACACATACACACACATACACAAACACCACCATACACACACATACCCCTACACACATACACACACGCATGCATACAGACACCTACACATACACACAACTGCCCACACATTCATGCCTGCACACAGGCACAAACACATATGCTTACATACACATACTCCGCCCCCACGCACACAAACACTCATACACACAACTACCCACACATTCATGACTGCACACAGACACAAACACACATGCCTACACACATACACATACCCCCCCCCCCCCCCCACACACACACATACAAACACACACTCGTGATTGCGACAAACATAATTTGAATTCAAGGTGACAAATTTCAAATTAATTTTTCTTTTTTTTTTATCTGGTTTCAATTTGGTTACTGTTGGTGTTACTTAGAGAGTAAACTACTGAATCACATTAAAATTGTCAGTAATGAGAAAATGACATTAAATTGGAATAAAAGGAAGTCATGTGATGCACACAGCTCGTTTTTTTCTTATAAGCAAAAGGATATTATGATTGTTTTCAAAAAGTGGTTTTGTGTTCCATCAAAACTGATATTTTCAACATGCAAGCTAGATCTAAACTGCACAAAATAAACACTGCTTAAGAACAATTGTTTGTTGACATTTTCGTCACTTCTCGTTTGCTCGTCGCAAGGAAATCAGGCGCAGTATTTCTTGCGTGTCTGCCTCTTAGGTCGATATTTCTTTGTGTGTTTTTTTTTTATTTTTTTCATATTTTCTTCACTTTTGAATTAAAATTTTTTGAGTCATTTTCTAAATATTCATTCAAAAATGGTTCCACAGGGATAAAAATGTCTTATACTCTTTACATGCTATTTGAAGCTGACTACAAATGTTACATACCTTAAAGGTAAACTACATGACATATATCTAACACAAAATAATATCACTTGCATATTTTTACTTTAAAGATACATACCTTTAAACTCAGCAGATGAAAAAGATGATTGTCTCTCATTCGTATTTAAGAATTCAGTAATATTTTTCCGCTTCTTCTTTTACTATAAAAGGATAATAATAGGAAAACTTCGTCGAAAAAACCACTAATATTTTTAAATTCCGAGATTATTTCTGAGAGTATTTTTTTTATGAAACCAGTCACTGTGCTGAAATGTGACGTGATCATTGATCAATGTAGAAATGGAATAAAAGCCATACACAGTCGACTTTCGATAACTCGAAGCCATATAACTCGAATAATCCTTTATCTCGGAGTTTGCAATCGGTCCCAAAGAAATTTAGTGTTTTCAATACAAAGTTGTCTCTATACTTCGAGTGTGCTCCGTTTAAATAAAAATTTTTACGAGTGCTTCGTTTCCATTTTATACATAAAAATGCAGCCAAAATAATAATTTAAAAAAGTTTTGTTTCCCCCCTTCAACACGTTGCTTTGTTTTTCAGCTTGTGTGAGGGGATAATTTATTTTCCTTAGAGATTTTCAATCCACACAAAGTTGTAAGAGTGAGCAGTCGCCGATTTGGCTACTTTTTGACGTGACTGAAGACCAGAAATTTTATTGCTGGCCAATCTTTGGGAGACTCGGAATAGAATTTTGGCAAATATTAAAAGTAGCTTTATTTTTAGGATGACTCAAATAATATACTTTGAGGACAAAAAGACGTTTAAAAGCAATATGAACTAAAATCAAGACAAGAGATATTGGGCAGACGGTTGGGAAGGGAACTTCCGATAGTTAGAACTACCGATTGCTGTAAGATTTTAGCCGGTCTCTTGGGACTTCCACATATTTCAGTTCGGGAATGGATCGGAGGGGGGGGGGGGGGGGGGTTACCCACTTACCCAACCAACCCTTAAACTAGTTTACGGACTGTGAGCAAATACTTGGTTCTACAGAAAATCTTACTTGATTTATATGTATTTCTTTTTTTTTTTTTTAATGAATGTTTCTACATCATGTGTCTCTATTTTACTTTATAGTGCAATGGAATTGTCAGAGAATTTTTGAATTATCTTTTTTTAGCTATATATATATATAGTATATATATAATATATATATATATATATATATATATATATATATATATATATATATATTATATATATATATATATATATATTATATATATATATACTATATATATAGCATTAATTATTTTCTGACAACGTAGGTACAAATATTATTTATACAATTTACCGTGCCGTGCGTTATTTATGTTATGTGTTATTTATTTTGGACGATTGTAGAAAAATGCATTTTATACTTCATCGTAAAGAAAAGTAAAGAACAATTTTGAAAACTGGAGATTTGTTCAATTGACGTAAACTAAATTGTCTCTTGCTCCAAAATTTGCTTTTAAACCATACCACTTTTACATAAAAATACACCGCCAGCTCAGTTAGTTTCAGCCGAGGACTGCAGTTTCGTACTTATTATCACTCATCAGCCCAGCATCGGAGTGACTGAACTGGAGGTGGAAAACCACTTAAGGAAGCCTAGAGTGCCAAATAAACTGGTAGCTAATACAGTATTAAGACTGACCAGACAAGTGACCGGAACAATGGTTCGGTTCAACTCGAATATTGAAAAGCAAGGCAAGTATTTTCAGTAAGTTACCACCCTATAGCCAGAGCTAAGTCAGAAAATACATAAAATACAACCGCCAGCTCAGTCAATTCCAGCCGAGGACTGCAATTTACGGCGGTAACTTACTGAAAAATACTTGCGCTTGCGTTCAATATTCGAGTTTGAACCGAACCTTGTTTCGGTCACTCGTCTGGTCCAGTGCTAATACTGTATTTAGGTACCAGTCTGTTTTGCACTCTAGACTTCCTTAAGAATTTTTCCCACCTCCAGCTCAGTCACTCCTATGCCGCGCAGATGAGTGCTAATAAGCACGAAATTGCAGTCCTCGGCTGGCATTGACTGAGCTGGTCGGTGTATTTTATGAATTTCTGCATTAGCCCTGGCAATAGGGCGGTAACTTACTGAAAACATAGGGTTTGGTGGATTAAAGTGGTCATAAAATCGTAGGTTTTCAACTTAGGTGGCTAATAAATACAATAAATTCTTTAAACACTTCAACTTTTTTTGTTGTTATTTTACATTGCATTCTTAAAGAACACGGTACATTGAATTTTAGGAAAAAAAATAATTGATTTTAGTAGTTTTATAGCACTTTCTTTTCCCTATGTTTTTATGACCACTTTGCCCCATGGGGTGGGGGAAAGTGGTCATAGCAATGGGGGTAAAGTGGTCATAGTTAAAAATAGATGCAGAACCATCATAAATAACCCCAATACTTGTAGAATATTTCGGTTGTTTTTATGGTTACAAGTATATGCCCGAGTACATGTATGCATACACGAGTATATACGTGTCGTGTTATACTTGAGTAAACACATTTTCTATATGAGATAGATACATGCATGCACGTACCTTATTCAAGTATATTCGTGTATACACGAGTATATAAGCATATATACGTGATTATCTACAAGAGTGTACACGTATCTACACGAGCAATACGTTAGGGTGGGTCGATTTTGACTTATTTTATGAAATCGAAAACGCCTGTGGTGGGAAAAGTTGTGTATTGGCATCAAATGCTCGCAAAAAAATTTTTGGAAATCAAAATATATTTTGATCCCCTGCCAGCCCCCTTAAAGTTTGGGCCAAATATGTAAAAATTGACATTTTTTTAAATTTTTTTAAAAAAAATCTTATTTATAATATTTTTAATCCCCTGTGGTGGGAAAAGTTGTGTATTGACATCTAATGCTCATATAAATTTTTTTTTGGTAATCAAAATATATTTAGATCCCTCTACCAGTCCCTTGAAATTTCACCAAATATGGAAAAAATTGACATTTATTTGTTATTTTTTAAATTTCTTATGTTTGATTTTTTTAATCACCCGAAGTGAAAATGTTTGCCCTAGTAAGATTCTTCACTCATAAGTAATAATAATAATAATATTCAAGCTCCGCTCAACCGATGAAATTTGGAATATTTTCATAATTTTTAAAATATTGACGTTTTAAAAGCAAAAATTTTTGTCCAACACTTTTTTTTTTAATTTAAGCATTTTTTTATACTTCATTTTTTCTATAATAACACTATAGAATTCTTTAGGATTAAAACATAGGTATAAAAGATTAAAGTACCAGAAGTCCGTCGTCGCAGTTTTACAGCAGCTCTTCGCTCATTTTCCCGAAGTATTAGGGGAAAATGACTAAGAATTCCCCCCAGAGTTTTTTTGTAATAAAAAAGTTTTACACCTTATACATTGCTTTGTTTTTGGCATTAATTTTTGGTAAGCCAATGTTGTACGTATAAAGCCATCATGGCGTGTTGCTCCACAAACAGATAAAGATGCTTCTGTCACCAACCTAACTGCTCTTTCTACCGCTTGTGTATGACATGGTAATTTCCACAACTCACTTTCAATAACTTCACCTTTTTTAGTTACTTTCTCAAGTTCCGCATTGGGTATATGTTTGGTGAGTGGAGGGTCTGTAAGGACACAATTTTGATAATTTATCAATTCTGTATAGTCTTTTGCTTGAAAATTTAGAGGTGGAATGACAAAATCACGAACAGTGTTATTAGTAAGAGTTCGGGGCCTTCAGGATTGTTCTGTAACCTAATTTCCTTACTGAGGATTCGCGTGCCGTTGATCATAGCTATCAGCAGGTTTTCTGGATGACCAAAAAAAACCATTTCTTTATATAACAGGGTCAACTACTGATTTCGGATCATCGCTAAGATATCTTGAGTAGTGGATAACTTCCCAAAGATGCTGTGCACTGGCTGTGCATGAAGGCTCAGTTTTAATCAAAAAACCAAACTTTTGCATACACTTTTATAATGTATTCTACAATAGTCCCTATTTCCAGCGATGACTCTTTTGTACCAACATACAAACGAAGTACTATGTTTTGCTGTTGTAAGCCAACCTAGCATGAGATAGCTTTCCTGGTGATTTGGTGGACAGTAATGTTGAACAATTTCCTGAAACATATTGCTTGACATATTTGATACAAGTATTTTTGGTCAGTGCCATGTCTGTCTGTATCAACTGTTGACAAATCAAAAAGCGATTTTTTTAAGTTGACAATTGGAAGCTGCTCACATGTGCCAAGAAGCTTCCCTATAGGACCATAATATGTAGAAGGACCTGTAGTGCTTCCATCAAGATGCCGTAGGGGCATTCCAAGGTATTTTTGACATTTATGTAGAGTCCGTAACGTGACCTTTCTTTGCCATAACTTTTTAGTTTACTGTTTGATTAGCATATTATTTTATTTTGATCTTTTCTTACCAACACACCAGCTCAAAATTAAAATAATTTTGCAAATCAAATGGTAAATTAAAAGTTTATGGCAAAAAAGGTCACGTTACGGACTCTACATAAATTTAAAAATACCGTGGAATGCCCCCGTAACAGATAGCGTAAAGGTAGCTCATTGGCGTGCAATTGACATATGAGCCACTGCAACGGCCTTTTTAAATGCAGCTCAAATAGTCTTATTACACCACCTTTCACACCAGTATTGACTGCTGTTCCATCTGATCCAACTGCAATTAAATCCACAGTAGATATTTGGGTCGTTTTTAAATAGTCTAATATGCTTGATAACCACTTCATTCGCTGTACCAATTCTTCTGCTCTGAATTTTTCGTTACGATTTCTATTTGGTTAATATATGCTTGGCTAAGGGCCAAGAATAGGCCGACTTTTCAGACTGGCGGTAGGTGATTTAAATAGTTTCATTGTATCACAGAGAAGAAGAAAAATAAACATTCGGAGGAATCACACCAATCTGTCTCTTTGACAGTTAAAAACTAAGCAGAAGGAGCAATGAAAGAAGGCAAAACGCGCAATTTCAGATTCCTGGCAGGGGTGGTATATGTAATATGATGTAATAATTATTTTTTTTCACAAACAATGGGTCTTACTATTACGCTACAGGTGATTAAAAAAAAATACATATGAAATGAAAAAAAAAGTTTTAAAAAGAGTCAATTTTTACATATTTAGCGAAACTTCAGGGAACCTGGCAGAAGGTATAAATATATTTTAATTATCAAAAAAATTTTTTTTAATGAACATTAGATGTCAATACACAACTTTTCCCACCACAGGTGATTAAAAATATTATACATAAGATTTTTTTTTTAATTTAAAAATGTCAATTTTTACATATTTGGCACAAACTTTAAGGGGCTGGCGAGGGATTTAAATATATTTTGATTTCCAAAAAAAATTTTATGCGATTATTTGATGCCAATACACAACTTTTCCCCACCACCAGGCGTTTTCGATTTCAAAAAAAAGTCAAAATCGAGGCCACCCTAGATATACGTGTCACGTGTATATACGTGTCCAGTGCATATACGTGTATATGCGCCTATAAAACAAACATCATATGTGTGTATGCACTTGTATCTCGAGTATATGCGTGCATACCTGAGTATATACGTGTATAGTAAACGTATATACGCATATATAAGTGTTATATACATATATTGGGTATACACGAGTTAATTCGTTGATACCTCCAGTGCGTGTTTGTATGTGTCTACTAACGTATATATGTATGGAAGCACGAGCATATACGTGTATACGTGTAAATACTAGTATGCACTTGTATAAATGAAAAAAACGTACATTTACGTGTATACACCAGTACATGTATGTATACACGAGTGTATACGCTTATATACAGGTATGCCTATAGAGTGAATCCAATCTCTTGGACAAAAATCTAAGGGGTGTGAGAGGGCAGGATAAGAAGCAAAGAATCATAAGGAGCCTATGGTCGCTGACGTAACTACATGCACAACAAAGCCAGAAAGTGATAAATGCATAACAGGTCACAAATTTGTTTCACAAAGATGATTTTATCCAACATTTTAGTTTAAGAAATATTTAGAGGGGGTTGTTAAAAGTTTCGTCCTGTAGTAGCTCTAATACACGCATCGCAACAAAGACGCTGGCGACTGATGATAGTTTTTCAAAAGTCTCATTATTGCAACAGAGAGTGCTTTGTGATTGCTGACGCAATGTTTACAGCTGCAAGGCGCAAATTTCATCACTCGTTTTAAAATTTCTTAAGACCTAAAAATGTTGTGTAAAATTGTCTTTATGTAATATATAAATTTGTGACCTGTTTTTGCAGTACATCAGTTTCTGGCTTTGCGTGCATGTAGCGCGTCAGCATTGTGTTTTGTGACCATATTTTCCTTATGATTCTTGCTTCTTATCATCCCTACTAACACTTTTTAATAATTTGCCCAAGAGTTTTAACTTACCCTCTATACATGTATATTATATGCTTATATGTCTACTCGAGTACATATGCGTATATACGTGTCTACCTGATTATATAAATGTTCGTATATATACGAATATAAGCGAGTATACACGTGTATAGTTGAAAGTATATCTGTATAGATAAAAAATACTTGCAGATACCCATATACGTATTTATTAATGCATTTATGTGATTGCGTATATACATACGTGCCTACACGAGTATATGCGTATGCATACGCATATACTCGTATATTTAACTCCGTTTACTGTAAAAACAATACATATTAAGTGACATTAATGTTTAATTTATATCTGCCTTATACTTAAAGGTAAGGTGACTTTAGAAGAAGAATGTTCGTTAAGCCTAATATTATGACCACTTTACCCCATCTTACTTAAATTGCTGTAAAAAATTATTCAAAATAGATTCAGTTAAGTGTTAATCAGTAAGAGTTCTTCAGACACATAAGATGCTTCCTGTGCAGTCAATTTGTTCATAATTCCAGTAAACAAAATTTCCCAAGGAAGTTAAAAGAGGTATTTAGATTTTAAAATTTTTCATATTCCACAAAATATTTTTTTTTAACCAAATAACAGTTTGCCAGTTGTAAATTTTTTATTCAAAATTTAGTTTCTAACCTTCCTACTCTAAAATAAAATTTTCACATTCATCCGAACATTTATTTTCAAGCTATAGCCATTTATTTGACGCATGACCACTTTACCCCATTGACCATTTTTCCCCCACCAGACTCTACCACTTTTCCTCTTTCCATTTACGGGTAAAAATGCTTATTTATTTCAAATAATTTTTAAATACAAGAATACTCGGAAATATATTCTGATTTTTATTAATTGCCAATAAAGATAATTTAAAATTTCTATGATTAATTATATTAATCAGTAAAATTTTAGTTAACACTTTTTCCAAAAATTCATTTTTAAATAAGAGTTAAAAATCTTGGTTTAAAAACAGTTTGTTTCATTCATAAAATTAATTTAAATACTTTTGAAGCTAATGAAGAATAATGTTTTAGAAAATAGTTCACTCTCTTTCATACTTCAGAAGAGTCTTCTTTTTTATTTATCATTCATAAAAACTTTTTCAGAAAGAAAAAAGCCTGCTAGCTAGAATTTTTTTTTTCCTAAACATAAATGAGAGACAGTATTAATTAAAACAATGACTTTAGATTTCGATATTTTTCAAGAACTCCAAGAACTGTTAGTTCTTTTGAAAAGATCTCACTCCATTTATTTATTTTTATGTTAAAAATCTTGCTACAACAAAAATAATAACTTTCGAAGAAGATTTGGATATTTTCCAACTTAAATTATCGACTTACACGCAATGACATAAGACGTAACTGTTTCAAAATCTTATAATTGTTTTCAAGGGAACAAAGTACTTTGAAACACTAGATAAATATATAGGATTTACACATATATATATATATATATATATATATATATATATATATATATATATATATATATTAGGGTGTCCCAAAAAAATGAAAGTCGTTTTTTTAAAACGCATACCCTCTTATTTTTTTCCTTTTATATCAAAACCGTTGGAAAAAAAGTTTCATGCAGTTTGAAGCACGGTAACCCGTGCCGACTTGCGCCTAAAGGCCTAAACGTGTAAATAGCACGTGTATTCATATAAGCAAGCGAATGCTGGCGACGCGATACTTTGCAAAGCTCAAAACAGCTGTAAATAGTGCACAGAAAACAAATGAAAACAGAAAAACATATGTTGGGGGGAGGGGGGCTTATCCGTAGTAATTTGCAAACCGTCAAACATGTCAGTACGAATTCATTCCGGTCAGCGAGCGCAGTATAGTCCTTCCATAGGGAACGAAACATGGCAGTGGAATTGCAAAGTTTGAAAAAAGGGATATTTTTAATAGGAGTCGTAAAACAACAAACTACGGGCTTGAAACTTCCCTCTAACAGACAAGTTCTGTCGGTTTTGTTTTATAACATTCGAGAAGTAAATTTAACCATCAGTGAAAGTGCAAATATCGCTATTCGGGAATGCATCATCTTTTGGGAAAAGGCACGCGTTCCCACCTAATGGTTGCTAAATTGTGTGAATAAACTTAAAAACCTGTATCAAATCTAGAGAGACTTACAAAAAAATGCAGAGAAACTGCAAGAAGTATTCAGGCAGCGCCAACAAGAATTTTCAAAAAAATTTAAACAATTTATTCAATATTGCACATGCTGATGCACTTCGGTTAATCAAAATAGAGGAAGATGGGACTGTTGCCTGCTTTGAGTGCTCAAAAATCAAAAGAAGATCGCTTATCTATAGTTATTTTATATGGATGTGACGGAACAACTCATTGCTGAGTCTAAACTGGATAATTCCACAGGAAAAGAACAAACAAAGGCTGTTTGAAAGGCAGTTTTAGATTGGAATCTCGAAGACAAAGTTAAGTTGTGATATTACAGCTTCCAGAACAGGTCCTTTAAGTGGTTCTTGCGCTATTCTTGAGCAAAAATTTGATAGAGAAATGCTTTCCTTTGCTTGCCGCCATCACATATATGAACTGATCTATCTCACTTAAATACAGTGCTATGGAGGAGCTGCGGAGTTGTTCCGAACTGTACCCTAACTTGGAAAATTTACTTGACTTTTACCGTGCTGAACTTACTAATATTACGCTCAGGGATGACTATCAAGAGTTGACAGAACTGCCTATCATATTTTTAGGTGGAGATACAGAAAATGAATTTAAAATAAGACCACCGGGAGTCATGCACAAAGCTCGATGGATGGCTCGAGCGATTTACTCCCTAAAACTATTATATTTAGTTCACAACTAAAATTAGATACGAAGAAAATGAAGCATTGTTTGATGTCTGCTTTCTTGTAGTGACAATATACGTGAAACCATGGCTTCAATGCATTTTGAGTCAAAGCACCCAAAAAAGATTTGTGCTTTTTGATAAAAATTTACGAAAATGTGGACCCAATTATCTCAAAAGCTGCTCTACAAAAATTCATCCAGCTTTTATGGTATGGTCAATAATATTTCATTCCTTTATGTGAAAAAGACTGTCTCAAAGCTTAGTGCAGTAAACGATGTAGCTGAAAGAGCGGTAAAAATGATGCAGAACTTTCATGGTTTGCTAACAGCTGATGAGGAACAAAAACAATCTGTTACGTTGTGTTCAAGAGCAGAGGACATTCTATTCTGACTGCAAAAAGCAAACATTGAATTAAAAATATGTACAGTAATATTTCTTTTAGTCTAATATTGTTGTAAATATCTGCTTTAAATAAATTGATGTCACGTGTAGTAATGAATTATGCAGTTAGCAATTTTCCCACTGTAGTCGCCTTACAGGATTTTAGGTCCAACTTTGACCTCAAGTCGGCACGGGTTCCCGTTATTTAATTGCAATGGAACTTTTTTCTCATGTTTCTGAGGTGAAATGGAAAAAATTTGGAGGGTATGCGTATTCGATTTCACAAATTTTTTTTTCGCCATTATATCTTGGGACACCCTAATATATATATATATATATATATATATATATATATATATATATATACATTTCAAACTATTGTACTTAGCACTACATAGAAATAAAGATAAACTGTGAAAGTTTTTTTTCACTCACAAATGTTCAAAGTGTGGTCCTTTCGTAACGCGACACACATCTATAACATAGATTTTGGAGTGTTTCACTTTCAATTTTTCTTAATGCTACACACATGCGATCTTTCAATTCTCGCGTCGTTTTAGACAATCGTGGTTTATAAACGCTATTTTTGACGACAAATCATTAAAAAACAAGCTGATGTGTGCATCACATGACTTCCTTTTACTCCAATTTAATGTCATTTTTCCATTATTGGCAATTTTAATGTGATTCAATAGTTTACTCTCTAAATATTGCCAACAGCGGCCAAATTGAAACAAGATTAAAAAAAATTAAAAATTAATTTGAATTTTGACATCTGGAATTCAAATTATGTTTTTCGCAATCACGAGTATGTGTGTGTATGTAGGCGTGTGTGTTTGTGTCTGTGTGCAGGTACGAGTGTGTGGGTAGTTGTGTGTATGAGTGTTTGTGTGTGTGGGTGTCTGTATGTATGCGTGTGTGTGCATATTTGTGTATGTGTTTATTTGTACGTGCGTGTAGGTATGCGTGTAAGTGTAGGATATTGACGCAACCTGGAGATGGCTTTCGCTAGAGGAGCAGCATCATGAGGAACCGGTCGACGCAGAGGGTGCTGGCGGGAAATAAAATCATAGCACATCAGAACAGTCAAATGAAAGCAATAAGCAATCGTAATTGCTCAAAAAAAAAGAAAAAAAATCGCCAAATACGTCACCAAGTTGGCGAAAAAACGTGGCGGCCAAAAAACTGACGATATATCGCGAAGTGTCCGCCAAATTGTAACACCACTTGAGTTTACATCGAAATTAACAATGATTTCCCCCCAAAAAAGGGCAAAAGAATCCCTTAAAAACACCCGAATACAACCAAAAGGGAAGGTGCACAACTAGACCCCACTAGGAGTCTACGTACCAAATTTAACTTTCTAGGACATACTGCTCTTGAGTTATGCGACATACGTACGCACATTCGCACATACGCACATACATACCTACATACAGACGTTACGAGAATACTCGTTGTAACTAACTCGGGAATCGTCAAAATGGATATTTCGCGTGGCTATATGTTTAGACACTTATCCACGTGAAGTCGATTCGAGAAAAAAAAACTCAACATTCTTTCAGGGGTGAGCAAAATGGAAATCAAGGTCGATTTTTGAGTGAAAATCTTTTCGCGAATACAATACTTCCTTTTTTGTAAAAGGAAGTAAAAAATCACATGGGGTTAGGTTTAGGGATCTGGCTGGCCAACGCATAAAGGTTAAATCATCATCACCTACACGACCAGTCCAGCGTTGCGGAACATCAGTGGCGCAGCGAAGTTAATTAGCTACCCTCTGGGGGCTGTGCCCCCCCCCATGGGAGTTACAACGACAAAGCTGAAAATAGTAATTTTAATACAGTAGAAGTTCAGCTGATTAAGCAATATAGAGAGATGAGGAAGGAAAATCCAAAAATCAATTTAATCCCAAGTGCAGAGAATCTTCTACCTGAAGCTGAACTGTTGGGAGGTCTACCAATTGATGGAGACCCGATGGAAAGTGACCAAGAGGAATACAACTCTCTTTAGGGGGTTGTTCTTTTTCTTTTTTCATGTTCAGGGACTGTTTTCTTTTGTCATGGAATTGCCGCAGCTTGGCTAAGAATCTTATTTACTTAAAAAATTTAATTTCATGGTTATCTCCTTTCGTTATTTGTCTCCAGGAGACCTGGTGCACAAAGAATAATATCCCCACTATAAGTGGCTATCATAATTTTAGTTATGAAAGACCACCTCCCTGCAAAGGGGGTGGACTTTGTATATATGTCAAAACAGACATTCCTGTCACTGAAGAAGTAATAGACATTACCAATTCCAATTTTGAAATTAATAGTGTGACTATTTTTTACAATAGCAAGTATTATCAAATTATTAACTGTTACAGACCACCAGGTAAATTCACTGAAGAGGACTTAAACGTTTTAAAAAAGATCCAAAAGGGAAATAATCAAATTTTTACTGGTGATTTTAACGCTAGAAATAAAATAACAGGAGACAAAAAAACATACAATAGCTCAATTAAATTCTATGACTGGATCCAAGAAAAAAATATCTGCATAATCAATAAAAATATTCCAACCCATATTAACAAACAAAAAGATGAGGGAATATTAGACCTAACAATAGTCAGTTCTGAGCTAATTACAGAAATGGATTGGCATAGAAGCGATGAAAACGGCGAAAGTGATCACTACCCCCACTATAATCAGGATTGCTGAAACAAAAACACACACTAAAATTAAAAGGTATGTAAATTGGGACAAATTCAAAGATAATATGGATAAAATCATCCCTAATATAAATTTCAAGATTCTTAATTGCAATACATTTAATCAAGTGACAGAAATTATTACATCAAATATAGATAACGTAACAAAAATAGTGAAATATAGAAACAACAAATCAAACAACAACTGGTGGAACTTAGAATGCTCAAAAAAGAAAAAACAGAAGAACCAAGCAAAAAACAAAGCCTACAGAACTCAAATGATAACTGATTGGATAGATTACAAAAGAAAACTTGCTCTTTTTAGGAAAAGTATAATAGAAGCAAAAAGAAAATATTGGGAAAACATAAATTATAACATTAAACAACCTAAAGACATATATAGATCGGTAAATAAATTAAAAAATATAATAAACAAATCAGCAAGTCCCAACCAAGTACTTATCAAGGAGGGAATTAAGTATTTTGAAGATAACGAACAGGCAGAAATGTTTGTGGAATACTTTAGCAAGAAAGACAAAACAGATGAAGAGAAACACATACTGGAAATTAATAATATAGGAAGTCTTCAATCTTTTACGATGAAAGAACTTTTGGCCGAGATCAATAGTTTAAAGAATACGGCAGCAGGATCAGATGGAATAACAAACAGCATTATAAGAATGTTACCAGAAAAAACCAAGGAGCTATGCTTAAGACTTTTTAATTATAGCATACATACGGGTAATATGCCAAGTAACTGGAAGATTTCAATGATTATTCCAATTTGCAAACCAGGAAAAAACCCACAGAATTTGGAGAGTTATCGACCAGTTGCACTAACACAATGTTTGTGTAAACTTATGGAAAAATTGATACTTAAAAGACTCACATGGTGGGAGGAGAAGAACCAGATTTTCCCAGAATTTTTACATGGCTTCAGAAAAGGGAAAAGTGCAGAAAACTGCATAGTACAAATTATTAATACACTTAAAAGGCTAAGAAAAGAAAAAAACTTTATCTTCCTCATCTCATTAGATTTGAAGGGTGCTTATGATAACATAAAATCAGATATACTGTTAAGAAAATTAAACAATTTAAAAATGGATCATAAATATATTAAATGGATAAAAGAATGGTTGACTAATAGAAAAATAGTGATTAGATGGAGAAACAAGATGTCTAAAGAAAGAAGTATTGAGTATGGACTGCCTCAAGGTTCCATATTATCACCATTCCTTTTCAATTGTTTCATGTCAGATCTGGTAGGTAATGATGAAAGAAACAAACTATTTGTATACGCAGATGACATTTCATGTATTATATTCGACAAAAGTAGAGATGCAGCCATTAGGGCTATCAAGAATTTTATAGAAAAAATAGAAGAATGGTCGGACGACAACAAAATGATATTTTCGGCTGAAAAGAGTAGCATACAAAATATGACAGCGACTAGAAACAAATTCACTGAAAATATAAAGATAAACGGAAGGGACATTCCATGGAATTCTCAGAACAAACTTCTTGGAGTATACATTGACTATAATTTGTCCTGGAACAAACACACACAAGTTATTGAAAGGAAAATCAACAAGACTGCAAATGTCATTAAATTTTTGGGAAGTAGGACAGGTTTCTGTAATGATAACTTACTCAAAATAATCAAGCAAGTTATACTCCCACAAATTGACTATGGCAACCTGAGTAGAATCAAAGATACAAAATATAATAAGAATAAAAATGGATGTCATCACAAACAAAGTCATAAGGAATGCTCTGAAATTAAACAATTTTGCCCCAAATGAAGTTATAAGACATTTTTACAAATATTGACACATATGAAAGAAGACTAAATTGGAAAGCCACTAAGTGGGTCTTAAAGAAAAATGTATCAAGATAATTCTTCAGAAAATATTAACTTGATTAATTCAATGGAACTGGATGAAAACATAGTAGATTTTTGTAACAACTTTATGACAAATTATAATACAAAAAATATGGAAGGATACAAATTATGAAGAATACCCACCATGGCAATGCAGAAAACTGAAAATCATTACAGATGAAAGAAAATTTCAACAGACACAAATAAAAGAGGAAATTAAGCAAGACTTCCTAAAGTTTCTTACAGAAAATAAAGACAAAGAAATATGGGCTACTGATGGCTCCAAAAATGAAACATATGTAGGCTTTGGACTGTTAAACCAAGACAAATCTATTAAGAGAAAAAATCAGAATCCCTAACTTCTGTTCCATTTTTACAGCGGAGATTTCGGCTCTATATTATGCTGCTAAATATCTTATAAAAGCTGATATGCCAACAATTATTCTCACTGATAGTCTTAGTGCAATCAACGCCATCAGAAGTGAAAACAAAAATCAAGACCCACTTGTGAAAATTACCAGATATTATTTGGAGAAGTTATCCAGCAAAAATTATATTTATTTAGTATGGTCCCCCAGTCATTCAAATATTGAATTAAATGAGGATGCTGATGCTCTTGCAAAGGAAGCAGCAAGTGCCTCAAACATTCCAAGCTTAAATATCACTACATGGAAAGACTGTAATAATTATCTGTTGAAAATGAAACATGAGGAGCAAATGAAAAATTGGGAAAAATCCAAATACTTTGAAAAATTTAAATTTAGAAAAATTCCCTCAAACAAAGGAAGTTACAAAGTCCAAAATAGAAGGATTGAAATTTTCCTGAATAGACTAATCTGTGACTGTTATATTACAAAAAGCAAACTTTTCAAAATGAAAAATACGAACTCCCCAAACTGTGATTTGTGTGACTCTCCTGAAACAATTGATCATATACTACATCATTGTACAAAAACAAAATCAAATAGAAAACGTTTAATAGAGCTTATTCAGAAATACAAAAATCCTCTTCGTATCAAATTTCTTGAGCAAGATATTTTGTTTACTCCTGGGGTCGCTCAGGCTTTGTTTTCTTTCTTTGGTTGAGACTGTTTCGATGTTGCATGCTTTCCCCGTTTGCTTTTTTTTTTTTCTTTTGCTTTGGGGTTTCTTTCTCTTGATGCATGCTTTTCTGCTATAATCAATAACTTTTACCAAATAGTCTTCTATTTTTGGTTGAGAAAGTATCTTATCGTGATATTCTACTTTTATAGGAACAAGATAGACAAAGTTGGAAGAACTCTTCAATAGTGACTTTTATTCAAGGAAGTGAGGCAAGGCGAAAAGAATTCGCAGCCCTCCATAAATTTTTGGAGTCCCAGGACTCGAGATCAAATCAAATCAAAAAAACAGAGGAGAAAAAAAATAAATTTTGCACAAAGCCAATAAAAAAGCAATTTTTTAATTCATGTTTACAGCCGTACTTCTCGACCGTAGAGCTCAATTTAGCGTGGAGGTGATCGGTAAGCACATCCCCACGCTTGTAAATGAATCAACCATACAACCACTTAACTTTGACGCGCATTACAATGTGCGAAGAAGTATTTTACAAATAAAAACACAAAAGTGACGACCAGCAACAGGCTCTGGGCCCAGCTAGACTGGTCCTAGTCACTTCACAATCCCCAGTGAAGATCAATGGCCCTCTTAAAAATATCTACTCTCTTGCTCATTACCACCTCTTCCGGTAAGCTGTTCCAAGGTTCCACTACCCTGCTAAAATAATAATTTTTTCCTAATATCCATGTTAGCCTGAGATTTAAATAGCTTAAAACAATGACCCCTTGTCCTGTTATCAGTGCTAAACTTCAGCCCCGTAACATCTTTCGTTTTAATGAATTTTAACAACTGAATCATGTCCACTCGGTCTCTTTGCTCAAGACTGTACATTTTTAGCCTTCTAAGCCTGGAATCATAGTCTAAATGAGAAAGTTCATTTATTAGCGTCGTAGCCCGCCTTTGAACCATTACCAATACATTAATATCTTTCTTAAGATAAGGAGACCAAAACTGAGCAGCATACTCCAAATGAGGTCTTACCAAACTTCTGTATAAGGGCAGAGGAACTTCTTTAGATTTGTTTGAAATAGATCTAGTGATAAACACAAGCATCTTATTGGCTTTGTTACTAGCTATGGTGCATTGTTGGCTAAACTTTAAATCCTGACTTATTAAGACGCCCAGATCAGTAACTTTTTCTGCCTGGCTAATGATTGAACCTTGCAAATAATAACTTCTACACTTATTCCCATGCCCTAAATGTAGCACTTGACATTTCCCAACATTAACAGCCATACCCCATTTATCAGTCCACTCAGTAATATGATCTAGATCCTCTTGCAGCTGATTTGCTTGTTCTTCATTTTCTACACTCCCCATAACTTTGACATCATCAGCCAAACAATTCATGTTCCCAGAAATATTTTTATTAATAAAAACAATGAACAAAACAGCCCCTAACATTGATCCTTGAGGAACCCCGCTTAAAACCTCACTCCAATTAGAATAACTTCCCCTTACAACTATCCTTTGTTTCCTTCCGGTCAGCCAGTTTTTTACTCAAATGAAAGTTTTCCCTCCTATTCCTATATCAGCTAATTTGCTAAGTAGAGCAACATGCGGTACCTTATCGAAAGCTTTTTGAAAATCAATGTAAACAACATCTACAGGCTTCTTATTGTCCAAAGCCATGGTAACTTTGTCATAGAAATGTAATAAAGTAGTTGCACAAGATTTACCTTTTTGAAACCGTACTGAAAACTAGTCAATAGATTATTAGTCTCTAAATAATTTACTAGCTTTTATCAATGTTTCAAAAATTTTGCAAACCACCGAAGTTAGACTCACAGGTCTATATAATTTCCCGCACTCCCTTTAGACCCTTTCTTGAAGAGCGGTGTAATGTTAGTCAGCTTCCAGTCCTCTGCCACTTTCCCCGAGTTATAAGAAGCAATGAAAATATTTACAATTACATCTGCTAATTCCTCTGCACATTCAACTAAAATTTTTGGATAAATATTATCTGGTCACGGAGCCTTAGTCTCTTTAATTTTTTTCAAATGAAGTAAAATGTCATCCCTGGAAAATACAAAGTCCTCAAGCCAAGTGTCCTTTACGTCACTTGCTTTTCTTGTTCGCTGTTACATTCGTTATACTTAAATCTAATAAAAAACTGCTGCTGTTACAGCAAAATGCCATGATCTGAATTTGTCTTCTATCGAAAAGAATGGAATAGAATCATCGGATATCACAAAGTACATAATTCAATATTGTAATTGAATTTTATACAAAGTTCAAATATAAATCAAAATTGTAATTGATACACGTGACTTTGTCACGTGCATTCGTCACGATGACGAGTATCATATCGTGGGAGTAGCTGGAAGTTGGAAAACGCGTTCGAGGTGTTAGATAATCATTGTATATGTTTGATCATATTGATTCCTGCTACTAGGGATGCACCGATAAGCAAACTGGCCGATTACTGATTAATCTGCTGTTCATAATCGGCTCTGGATGATTAATGATCATAATGATTATTTTTAATACCAACAATTCCTTCGTCAGTTTTTTTCTTTTTTTTTTTTTTTCACTTTAGAAATAGGTAGCAGTTTATCTGAGAGACGATTTTTCTCCTCTTTCCTAATTTTCGAAAAATAATTTCAAAATTTCATGCAATTTCTTTCAGCCAATTTTCATATTGATGTTAATAAAATCACATGATGATATAATGGTAACTAGACATGAAAATTTAAAAGGCTAGGGGCAGCCTGTCGTCAGCGTGGCAAATTTAAGAGCATTTTTAATTTAAATGTATTTTAAAATTATTAGTAGCCATTTAATCCGAGCTTTTTATTAGTTATAAAAAAATATAATTATCTAAAAGCGCTATTCTAAATGGGAAAAGTATTGACTCATGAAACACGATGCAAACTGTATATATGTGCAAGTGCATATTTATTCAAATTAAAAAAAATACAAAAAATTGTATTACTTCAACCATCAGTTCGTGAAAAGATAAAAAAAGTAAAATATGTACACATATTTACTTCCTTTTAAAAACGAGTTGATGTGTGCATCACATGACTTCCTTTTACTCTAATTTAATGTCATTTACCCATTACTGGCAATTTTAAGGTGATTCAATAATTTAATCTCTAAATATCACCAACAGTGGCCAAATTGAAACCAGATTTTAAAAAAAGAAAAAATCGCCAAGTTGGCGACAAAAGACTGGCGACACATCGCCAAGTATCCGCCAAATAGTAACATCACTTGAGTTTACATCGAAATTAACAATGATTTCCCCCCAAAAAGGAGCAAAAGACCCCTTTAGAAACACCCGAATGCAACCAAAAGGGAAGGTGCACAACTAGACCCCAGTAGGAGTCTACGTACCAAATTTCAACTTACTAGGGGAAGGTGCACAACTAGACCCCAATAGAAGTCTACGTACCAAATTTCAACTTCTAGGACTTACCGCTCTTGAGTTATGCGACATACATACGCATATACATACGTACATACGGACGTCACGAGAAAACTCGTTGTAATTAACGCAGGAATCGTCAAAATGGATATTTCGCGTGTCTATAAATTCTTAGGCACTTATCCACGTGTGGTCGAGTCGAAAAAAAAACTCATCATTCATTCGGGGGTGAGTAAAATGGAAATTAAGGTTGTTTTTTGAGTGAAAATTTTTTCGCGACTATAATACTTTCCTTTTTTGTAAAAAGGAAGTAAAAAGGAAGTATTGTATTCGCGAAAAATTTTTGACCCAAAATTAGGCCTTAATTTCCGCTTTGCTCACCCTTTTTACTTCCTTTTACAAAAAAGGAAGTATTGTATTCGCAAAAAAATTTTCACTCAAAAATCGACCTTAATTTCCATTTTATTCACCCCCGAATGAATGTTGAGTTATTTTTTCCACTCGAATACACGTGGATAAGTGCCTAAGAACGTATAGACATGCGAAATATCCATTTTGACGATTCCCAAGTTAGTTACAACGAGTTTTCTCGTGACGTCTGTATGTACGTATGTATGGATGTGCGTATGTGCGGATGTATGTCGCATAACTCAAGAACGGTATGTCCTAGAAAGTTGAAATTTGGTACGTAGACTCCTAGTGGGGTCTAGTTGTGCACCTCCCCTTTTGGTTGCGTTCATGTGTATCTAAAGGGGTCTTTTTCCCCTTTTCGGGGGAAATCATTTGTTAACTTCGATGTAAACTCAAGTGGTGTTATAATTTGGCGGACACTTGGCGATATATCACCAGTCTTTTGATCGCCAAGTTTTGTCGCCAACTTGGCGACAAATTTGGCGGTTTTTTTTCTAATCTGATTTTAATTTGGCCATTGTTGATGATTTTTAGTAAACTATTGAATCACACTAAAATCGCCAGCAATGGGGAAATGACATTTAATTGGATTAAAAAAATGTCATGTGATGCACACATCAGCTCGTTTTCCTATCAAATACATTAAATTCGAAATCATTTGCCCCTCCTCTCTGAAAGCTTTGAAATGACGGACCTGTATGATTCTCAATTAGGCCCATGATTACTGACTTAGGGGCTCCTTACCTCCAGGGGTCCTGAAAATTAGACTAGACAGAAAATTATATCAAAATATGGCCACTGACTGATTTTTGACATGCAAATAACCATAAAAACAAATTCCGACTTTAGCTTCTGGGCAATCAAGATTGTTTTCTGATTTTCGAAAACCGTAAACCGCGTTTGCTTCTTTTTCTAAATTATCCTTTAAAATTTAAATAATGCATCCTTGAGTTATATTTTCTCGAGAACAGCCGGAAGTTACGGGTCTAATCATTGTATATAAAATTCAAAATACTCCAATGAACTCATTTAGATCAATCTCAATTTCACAGTACTTGATGTAGTTGTCGGAGATACAATTGAAAATACATTTAACATTCATCTCGAATTCGGTTATGAAAACTAGCCTTCCCGTTCGAAACTGATACTAATCGAAAGAGTGAATTTTTCTGAGTAAGATAGAATGCGTTTGGAGCGTCAAAAATATTTAGAACAGGAGTTATTAGTGTCCTAGCTCGGATTCGAAAGGTTTCCCAACTTTTCGCGTCCTATTAAGTTTTTTTTTTTTTTTTTTTTTGAGCAATACGATTGCTAATTGTTTTCATTTGACAGTCCGTGATGTTTGGTTCTTTTTTCAACCCCACCATCCTCTCAGGCGCGACTCCTCCCGGTAGCCGCTTCTCCTGGTCGGTGGCGTCCATGTCCTACACACACGCACGCTCATACACATACACACTCACACACATACACACAGGATAACGTGCATACACACAGGTCTACGCACACACACAAACCTACACATACACACCTGTACACAGGTAACCGTCCAAGAGGAGGTGCAGGCTTGGAGGGACAGGAGCCGTTTCTAGAAACAAGTGAGTGGGGGCCCCTACCAATGAGTAGGGTCCTGTTGCAACTCGTGATTGCGGAAAACATAGTTCGAATTCAAAATTTCAGAATTCAAATTAATTTAGAAAATTCAAAAGGTTTTTTATTTTTATTTATTTATTTATTTATTGCAAACATGTTTTACTCGAGTTTTGTTGAAATTTGCAGAGGATTCGTAAAAAGCTCTATTTGAAATTACTCAGAAGTGCTTTTTTTTAAATATCTTTCAACTTTTTCTTAATTTAACAATTCTTCACATTTCTTATCACATTGATAATTTATTTTTTGACGGGTGATTTACGCATAAAAGTGAAAATATATCTTTTAAAAATATTAGATTTATTTTCCTTTCCTGTGATATTTAGTGTTAATGAAAATTTTGAAAAGAGATAGCCGGAAATTAACGCAAAACTAACTTTTAAAAGCATGGAGCAATCCAAATATACCATTAGAAAGCATAAATATTTGAAATCAGAAAAAAAAAAAAAAAATTTGAAATGTTTTAAAGCTGTAATTCTTGAGTGTGAAATCTTAAATTAGTCAGAAACAAATTCAAACTTTTTAAAAATTTATTTACTTTTTTAATTAGTGTATTCATTTGATCATTTTTGTCATGTTCTATCATTTTCAAAATCTGACCCTTCAAAATTTTAAGCAATATTTGTGCTACTTTTTATGCGATAAACGACAGAAAAGCAATAATTTTTTTCAGAGTTTAAAATGCCTTTGGACTGTTCTAACCATCAAGGCGTTTCACTGCAGAGCAACTAAAAATAATTAAAATAGTCATTCAAATTAAAACTAATCTAGAAACTTCTCTAGAGATTGTCTGGGCATTTTGATACAATGTTGCAATGTTACCCGTATAGCAGTGCCCTTGACATATGATTACAACAGATGTATTCATATTTCGATAGAAGTATAAAAACTTAACCTAACAAGGAAGTCGACTTCCTCAAAATACGCATTGGCATGCTCCTATCTATATTTTCACTTTCGCTTTGATTTTGGCTGTTCTGACTTCGCCTTTTCTTTTCTTGCCCTGAATCTAATACTTTATGCGTAGACATAATTAGTCCGTTGATGGAACTGATTAAATTATAACGGAGGGATTTGTGTCAAGGTAATCAATATTCTAAGACTCAGTTTCTGAAATAATGCCAAAGCGGAAGTGCGAAAATATTCTTTTGCCTTTTATGTCATGTGTGTGAGGAAAGAAAAACCCAGCTAAATAAGAAAAAGTTAGACATTTTTTCCTAGAAAAAGATACAAATCAACTCTTTTTTCAGTCACAACAAGAAAAACAAAGTAATAAATGCATCACTTTACATCCAAAAGCTGACATGTTTCTGTGTTTTTCGAAACCTCGACACACGTGTCACAATTAGTTGCAAGTTTGTGCATTTATTACGACGTTTTTCTTATTTTTAATTTCAGCATTAGTATTTATACAGTGCTTTTACTTTGACCCCAACATGAAATGATATCCCCCTTTTTACGGTACTTTTGAAATGAGAGACACAGAGCAAGGTACGAAGGTACTATGGCCCTCTCGTAATATTAAAGTAAATTTTATCGGATCTAATTTTTGTTAACAGCATTTTAATTTGAGATATCTGACAGATGTCTATTGATTGATCAAAAATCAAGCAATAGTTATTTCCATAATAACAGCGCACATGTAAACAAACAGCACGAAAGTCACATTCAAATGTATATGCAAAAATTTTGTTTTTGTTTACATCAAAAAATTAATTAATAATGTAATTTCTCCAACTGCATTTTTATGTTATGCACTTCTTCAAATGTAATTATTACCAAGCCACCAAGCCGGCTTGAAATAGAATCACCCTTTTTTCCCCGCAAAGAATAAAATAAAATCGCATCGAGCATTGGAGATTTCATATGTTGAATTAAATTTTCAAGTAACTTTATTGATTACGTGAGTGGCAGTTTAGAATATGTGACTTGAATAAACCTCTTTCGAAATGGTGAATTTTTTATCCCAAAAGCAATAAACCACAAATTTTGTAGAATCCTGAATATTAAACGGCTACTAAAATGATGGTCCTCACAAGCGTGGTTTTTCCTGCTCAGAAATTACTTCTACTTTCTCCATATAAAAAAAAAAGTTGAAAGAAGGAGATAAAAGTAAAAGTAAATAAAAATAAAAGCATGAGAATTCAGTACTTAGTTTAAAAAAAAAAAAACTCTAAAAGGAAGAACAAGAAAATAAAATTATTTCATTCAATAAAATCCCTAATCACCTTCGAAGGAATACTAGTCTGATTCAAACTAATCATTTCTGTACAAAATATCTTGGCTAGGACCTTAAAACTCTGTGGCCAGGACACGTCGTTCCATTCCTATAGTTCATTTCTTGATTTGAACAAATTTTCGTTTAATTTTGAACAGTTCGTAAAAAAATTTAACATTAGGTTTCATAGAGAAACTTGAATTTTTCCTGATTTAACCAATAGGCAGATTTGTTTTAAAAAACTTTATTGAAAATTTCGATTTTTTTTTATTTTTTTTTAGGTTTTTATTGTTAAGCGCATTACTTGAAAGTAGATAAAAGAGAGATTTAAACCTTTACATTGAAAAAAAAAATAATCAAAAGCATAGGCAGGTTTTGCCTAATAATTTTCTTTCTGAATACGAGAGACTGATTTTGTTTTGAAATAATTGCCACAATCGTTAAAAGCATATTTGAAATATTTAAGAAATTCAATTGAATTAGAGGGAGAGAAAAAAACTGATATGCTCACTCCATTTGCACGTGTGTGGCATTGTTACGCATATTTTTGTGCTTTATTCTCAGAATCTTAAATTTCGGCTTTTAATTTTTATATTCGTGTACATAAGTAGCCATTACGTAACATAATATCAGGGCCCGACTAACTAAAAGTGAGGCCCAAGGCCCACAATAATTTGGAGGCCCCCTGAAGGCTATTATTTTAAAAATGTGTGTATTTTTTGTACAGTTGTAATGCTATGCATAATTCTTTAAGTAATCTGGGGTTTCTTAGGAAGAAGGGGCCTAGTAGGCCTGTGCGGTAATCAGGCCCTGCATAATATAAAGCAGTGGCTCTCACCCTGGGGGCGATTTGAATTCTCAAAGGGGTGATAAATCTGAAAAGATGACAGGGGGACGATGAGTATTTAAAAGACAAAATAGCAAAGTAAAATAAAAAAATCCAATTTATATCGAAATTAAAAACTTACGAGAAACCGATTATTAAGCGATCAGAATCGCAAGTCAAAAAAGAAACAAGTTAAAATTCAGGGTCTTCCATCTCACACCTTAGAAAGCAGGGCGAATAGAGTTCTTTTTGAATTTTAGGTAAAAAAAAAAAAGCCCTGGTACAAGACGGAGTCGTAAAATTTATTGTTAATATTTGCATGACAGAGACAACAATACCTTGAAGTATTTTTTTTTTACCTCTCAAATAATACCTAATAAATATAAAAAATAAAAATCTGTTATTGATCCCACGTGACTACTTTCTTTTACACATGGCATAACGTGTTTGAGTTATGCGAGATACATCTACGTACATACATCCGTCCATACATACATACGCGCACACATACATATACACATACAACGTACATTAAATACACAAATGTCACGAGAAAACTCGTGATGATTTCGTTGTTCGTAATTGATCGTTTAAATGGATATTTCGGCCGTCCACACGCTCTTAGGTACATACACAAGTGCGGAGGAGCCGAAAAGAGCCACTCAACATTTATTCGGGGGTGAGCAAAATAGAGATTTGGGTCGAAATTTAAGTGAAAAATGTTTTTCGTTTAAAATACTTCTTTGCTAAGGAAAAGGCAGGCCCCAACACTGGTCACGAAATTTATTTGATGCCCCCCCTCCCTTGCTTATTCTATATAGTTAAAATATTTTGCTACTTGCGCTAACAGTCATGCTAAACTTGGTGCATTATAAAAAAAACCTTGTATTGCATTATAAAAAGTTGACCAAAGATAGCATAAGAAAATTATACATTATAATACTACAAGATGTCGTCAAGCTTTGCCCGTTGCTGTAAGTCGCAAATATCAAAATTATCTATGATATTCCTTTTAATTGAGTAAATATAGATTAAACTTAGAGCGGGTTTGGGATTTGAAAAAGAGATTAAATTTTCACAAGGGGGAGGGGGGTTCTAGATTTAATAGGTAGATCTAGCCCTAGTGCGACATTAAATGAGTCCAACTAAAACTTTACCCACAGAATTGGTGCCTCCTAAATGTTGGTGCCCTGGGCCCAGCCCTATGCCCAGATCCGATCTCATTCTAATATTGGACATGGGGCACATTTCTGTTTCAGGGCCCCCTAAGATTTTTGAAGACCCTGGGCATGAAATTCATTTTGAGTCTCCCCCCCCCCCACCTATTCCCGCTTATTCTGAAGCTAGAAAATATTTCGATACTTATTGACACACCCATGCTAAATTTGGTGGTACCTCATATCACAACATTTAAAAAGTAGAAGAGATATAGTATACGATAATTATGTAGGATGTGGTTAAACTCTGCCAGTTTACCGTAAATACCAAAGTTATCTATGACATAACTTTTAATAGCAAACACAGACTAAACTTGGAGTGGTTTTGAGATCTGCAAAGAGATCAAATTTTTAAGGGGAATTTTCATCAACAAATAAGAGACTTTTTCCTTGTCTTGGCATTTGCAAAAATATCAATGACATCATTGTACTCTAGATTGTGTGTGAAATCATTATTTATTTTTAATTAGCATAATAAATTAAGGGGAATTTGGGCCACCTGAAATCTAAGAGGAGGGGCCTGTGCCCGCATGGCCCTGCGATAATCAGGCTCTGCTATGCCCATGTCACCCTAGTAAAAGGAAGCAAAAAGGGAGAAAGAAAGAAAAAAAAATGCGAGCGATAAAGATCAGACACAATTCATTGACAGCTATTGAAGAATAAAACCATAAAATATATTTTCAATCATTTAATAGAATTGTGTTTGGAATTTTCATAATGTAAAATGTAGAGTAAGCCAGTAAAAAAAAACATAAAAACTGTTCTGAAATCAATGACCTCATCACCCTTGAGCTCAATTTTTTTTTTTTTTTTTTTTTTTTTTGAAGCGCTCTTTCTTCTCCATTATTCATTAGAGTTCCGAGCAATATATTATCTGGATTATCTGGGGTGCCTTTTATATAGTTTTCTTGGCTCGGACGAAGATTTCTTCCGCATTCTATTCACCAAGAAATCATTTTTCACATTGCCTCTGTCGTTTCGGGCCTTGAATTTCATGCAGAGAGAATTTGAAAGTGGAGCGTTTTCATTCCAGTCTTGCGCGGGAAAAAGTGGCTCTGCAGAAACAGAACTGACAGCTGATGTAGAGCTGAGAGAGGTGAAGTGAAGTAAGTGACCGAAGGAAAGTGAAAAGAGCTCAGAGCTTAATAGATCACGCGTATTAAACTTTCATTGGAAAGCTTTCGTTATCGTAGCCACACTTGTAAGTGCTATTTACTGCTAACGTTTCTTTGCCATTAAACAGATTGGTGTTTTTACAGTCATTTTCATTTGTCATCTGTGTCTGAATTTTAATTTTTACCCCTTACACCACTTTACTTCTAAATGCCTGAATGGAAGTGGGATGTTTTTCCTGTTTCTGAGCGAATAAATTTATTTTTAAGAACCGGGGGGGGGGGGAGATATTATTAGGATGCTTCTGAGAAGAATCATTTATTACTACAGAGTGACCGCAAATAGAAGGAAATTTGATAGAAAAAGCTTTCGTTCTTTTTAAAAGGGGAATATTCATGCAAGAAAGGAAACATTTCAATTTCTCTTTACTAAATATCTTTATGGTTTGGCAAAAAATTCTTTCAGATGCAAACTACGGAAGTGACAAAAGAAGAAAAAGAAATTTCTGTACCAATGGTTTTTTTTTTTTTTTTTTGAGCAATCACCATTGCTTATTGTTCTCAGTTGACTGTTTTTGGCGTGCTATCATTTTATTTTCCCATCAGCACCCTCTGCCAGCACCACCCGTCGACCGGCCTCACGATGCTGCTCCTCTAGCAAAAACTGTCTCCAGGATACATCCATATACTACACGCATACATACACACACGCATGTCTACACACTCACACACACATACCCACACACACAAAAACATATACACAAACACACATATACACAAACACACATACCCACACACTCATGCCTGCACACAAACACGCACCTACACACACACAAACACA
This sequence comes from Uloborus diversus, assembly GCF_026930045.1. Lineage (NCBI taxonomy): Eukaryota > Metazoa > Arthropoda > Arachnida > Araneae > Uloboridae > Uloborus > Uloborus diversus. Next base: position 248,697,590 of record NC_072731.1, on the reverse strand, counting down.
CACCTACACACACACACTCACACACATACCCCCCCCCCCCCACACACATTCCTGTACACACGCAAAAAAACACGTGATTGCGAAAAACATAATTTGAATTCAAGATGTCAAAATTCAAATTATTTATTTATTTATTTATTTATTTATTTTCTTTCGAAATTTACATAATAAACATATTTAAAAGATTACGACATCTTGAAGTATTGCAAATTAACTGAAACAAAATAAATGCCATAAACAGTAATGGTGAGCTTTTTACTAACATGAAGTGACATGTGAGCAAGATGTCGCTCCTGATAAAGAGGGAGAGGACCCTCACTTCAGAGGGGGGGGGAGTAGACTTCCACTGAAGTCATGAACCTTGTTGGAATACAGCCAGCAATAACAATTGAATTTTTAAAACTTACATTTGAATTTAAAAAAAAATTTAGAAAAAATTTACAGTTCGAAACAGTTGAAAACATTCATATATGAGGCAGTGAGAAGCAAAGGGATGCAAGTGGCAAAATTAAAAATTTGGAGATAACCAGTACACATGGTAGGTGAACCCCTCCTCTGTCTTGGGGCAAGAGATAGTACTAGTAGTCCAGGTAGTTGCTGCTATACACTATAATTTATAAAGACATTTCAATGAAAGCCAACTGTACCGTTTTTACCTCTCGTGTAAAGGTAACAAGAGAATACATGGTCTTTTAGAGACGTTTAATACGATCAATATTTACAGCTATATTACAAATTACAGATTGTTTAATGTTACAAAGATATTTTTGAACTACGAGAGCCAAAATCCGTGACTCCCCAGCTCTTTGCTCTACGAGTGTCTCTCCTTTTGACCTATTTATTTTCTCTTATATACGGGGATTCGTTTGGCGGGGAATGCACCCCTGTTTACAACAGTCAGACGATGTTGACAAAAATGCGTAAAGATCTTTTCCTTCTGCTGTCTGAGGTTTCAACTGCGTTGACAGGGTGGTTGAAAAATGTTCCCTATAGTGTCACATACATCATATCACACCAAACGGAGAAATTTTATGTTCACAACAAATGTCCAGCTCCGGATAAAATTCAGCTATTTTGAAGATCTCCTTTCGAACATTTCTCAGAAAAGGGGAGCAAAGGTCGTATTTACGTGTGGTCTTATATTTATCCAGCTCCCATTCTGGTGACAGATATAAAACACCAGCGTAACATGTTTTTCTCACGATAAGTGTGGTCTGGGAAAGAATTTATAGATTGACCCCACACACTGAATCGAAATAGCAAACAACTGGAGGAATCGCATCGGTATACTACCTAGGATGTTATCTTTAAACGCGTTTTACTCAAAACTTGAAAATGTCCACTTACATTCCTTTGCTTCTCACTGCTTCATATATATATTTAAAAAAAAAGTTTATAGGGAAAGAGAAAGAGCCCTCCAAGCTAGTAGGCCCCTGAGCCGGGTTTCACGGACTTACATTTAAATCAGGCCCTGCAGATATAAACATTATGCGAGCGCTAAAAATTAAACAAATAAATAAGACGCTAAAAAATATGCCACAGTGAGAATAAAATATGGGATAACAAATAAAGGATAATTTTGAAAAATAAGAAAGAAAACTACAAGGTAGGAAATATTGTTTTGAAATACAAAACAATTGTGGTGAACTTTTAGTTCCAGCTCAGTTGAACCGAAATATTGTATGAAACAATTTTTCAGGCAAACTATAAAAGTAACAATAAAAAGTAAACAAAAGGGATACAGAACAGATTTTTTGCAGCAACAACAATAATAACAAAATATTGAATTCGTTTAGTAGCTCATATTCAACATAATCTATAAAAATTTATAATTGCTCTCATCACATCAATAAAATGAAATTAAAATGATTATTGCGTTAATTCTTTGTCAAAAAAATTACCGTAGACATTTTGTAACGAAGTAAAAAGACGAGAGGTACACTAGAGTTTTTTTTTTCTTTATTTCTGTCTCTTTTCTTTTACAACAAAAGAAGGGTGCTATAAAAAAGATATGAAACTATTAGTCTAAACATTTATTTATTTTATTTATTTGCTGGTGGTACCCGCACGACTTTGCCCGTAGTAGAAAATTAAAAGGTCATTTGGTTCGCCTGTATATTTACAAATAATGGAGGATGAATTTTTCGCCAATTTGCTATGTTAAATGGCTCGCCGTGTCACGGTTAAACGTTATGATAACTTGGTAAGTTACTCGTCCACGTTATGATAATTTGCTCGGTAAAATTTTCTCAAAATTGGAATAAAAAAGGAACAAAATCGAATTTTTGAAAAATCGCTTCGAGGTGTCCCCCCCCCCCCATGCTACAAACTAACTTTGTGCCAAATTTCACGAAAATCGGCCGAAAGATCTAGGCGCTATGCGCGTCACAGACATCCAGACAGACATTCAGCTTTATTATCTTTACTAATAATAAAGCTGAATGTCTCTCTGTCCGGAGGATGTCTGGATGTCTGTAGGATGTCTGTGACACGCATAGCGCCTAAACCGTGCGGCCGATTTTTTTGAAATTCGGCACAAAGTTAGTATGTACCATGGGGGTGTGCACCTCGAAGCGATTTTTCGAAAATTCGATGTGGTACGTTTTCTATTCCAATTTTAAGAAAAAAAATATAAGATGGACGAGTAAATTACGAAATTATCATAACGTAGAACCGTAACATGGGCACAAGCCAATTGGCGAGATACGAAATTATCATAACGTGGAACCGTAAGATGGGTGCAAACCAACTGGCGAGAAAATTCATCATACATTATTTGTAAATATACAGGCGAACCAAAACACCTTTTGATTTTTCTATTACGGGCAAAGCCGTGCGGGTACCACTAGTAAAAAATAATTTCATAAAGAGCTTAGCAGTTTGCAATAGCATTTGTGCTTCATGTTTATCCATGACGCGTCCAGAAAAGCACCTTTCTGCTAACATCATCTCTTGGAGTAATCTCAAATGCTTTAGCTTTAGACACAGAAAATCCCTTTAAGTACTTGAGATAATTATTAGTTTCTTGCGTTGCAGTCATTGTAAGTGGTATTTAATGGCTTTAAGAAGCTTAAAAGAGGCAAAACTTACCGGAGCCATTGACCGGACATTTGCCAACGCCAGTGTGAGGGTGGGGAGCTCCTAGGCCGTTAAGCGGGTGGAAAATTTTAAATCCGGCAAAGTTTTTAAGTCTCAAATCTGAGCAGATTTTTTCCACATAAGAAAACTAACATATGAGGATACAATGGGGTTGTTTCCAATATTTTAAAAGCATTTTTTTCTGAAAGAACATGCTTAAAAACGTAGGATCTAACATTTTTTTTAAAATAATTTGTTTAAGTTAAATATTTTTAAAAAATTACTTAAATCGGTATGTTTTCACTGTTTATACTTCTGCCTATGACATCACAAATGACGAAATGGCATTCTGTGTTGCCATTCACAGATCAAAATATTTAATTCGCATCTTTATTCACTTGCATTGGCAACAATATGGTTGATAGCAAGCGCAGAGCGCAATTTTAATTCGCTTCTTGATTATCATAACGTGGAAACGCGGTACAAAGATGCGCCAAAAAGCATCATTTGTGACGTCATCTAGACCACGCCTTGTTTGAAAAATCGGGCATTTCAAAAAATTAATTAAAAATTAACTGTTGGGAAAATGAAAGAATTTTCTGGATCCATGTTATTTTTTAATTAAAAATTAACTGTTGGGAAAATGAAAGAATTTTCTGGATCCATGTTATTTTTATTTATTTATTTATTATTATTATTTTTTTTTTTTGCTTATACTATCAATTTTAGTGACTAAAAGTACTACTTTTGACTGAAGGAAACAACCCCATTAAAATAAAAATAATGACAACCTTATGGGGGAGGGGTCATAAAAATGCAGTGTATGTATGTCTGCTACCGCAAAACCCGAGTCGATGGATATACTTGAAATTTTTACACTACGTTCCTTTTGTGAAAAACAGGGCCCTTAAAAAAATTTCTATGCACAAAATTCTAAGCATTTTGCAAATATTAATTACTAGCGGTACCCGCACGGCTTTGCCCGTAGTAGAAAATTCAAATTACAAATATATTTACAAATAATGGATGATGAATTTCTCGCCAATTTGTAACGTTCATTTGCTCGCCCATGCCACGGTTCAACGTTATGATAACTTGGTAATTTACTCGTCCACGTCCGGATAGTTTGGCCGGTAAAATGTTCTTAAAATTAGAATAGAGAAAGAACAAAATTGAAGTTTTCAAAAATCGCTTCCAGGTGCACACCCCCATGTTTCAAGCTAATTCTGTGTCAAATTTCATGAAAATCAGCCGAACGGTGTAGGTGCTATGCGCGTCACAGAGATCCAGACACCCAGACAGAGAGAGATCCCGAAATCCAGACAGAGAGAATTTCAGCTTTATTATCCTCTTATAAATAATAGCCAATGATCGAGTAACCCGCGAGTTTCAACAATGCAACTCGCGCCACGGCAGGATAATTTGATAATATGTTTTAAGAATGTTTAACATGCTGGGAAAGGCTTTATTGTGACAAGGCTGAACTCGATCCGGTCACTTAACTGTTTTACTGGTAAGACTGTCATTTCAGGGGAATGAAGAAACGAAAAAAATGGTTGAATATGAACGCTATCCACTAGAGTTTAGGGTTAATCCACTGGAGTTAGGGTTAAAATTTCAACGATCAAAATATCGACCTCGCACGAGCCGCCTATGAACCCGTTGTCAAAAGACGGTAAGAAATTCAGTCCTTTCACTCATCTTCTAAGATCTAAAAATGCTGCTTCAGATTTGATTTCTTCCAGGCTTTTATGAAAACAATTATGACTGACAGATGAATTGATGCATTTTATCCTAGTGTTAAACACGAACTGAAATAAATGTTTAACCCGTTGACTAAGGAAAATAAGAAATTCAACCCTTTTAATCATTTGTCTTGAAATGCAGGATGGTTATAAAATAACGTGAGGTGTTCAGAGTCCTCTAGCAAGTGAAGTATTGGACGAAACATTACCAAGTTTCATGGGCGTACATAGCAGACCATGGGATTTCGATTTCTGCAATAAAAAATAAAAATAATTAATTTGAATTTTGACATCTTGAATTCAAATTATGTTTTTCGCAATCACGAGTGTGTGTATGTAGGCGTGTGTGTTTGTGTGTGGGGGTTATGTGTGTTGTGTGTAGGGGTATGTGTATGTGTGTGTAGGCATGTGTGTTTGTGTCTGTGTGCAGGCATAAGTGTGTGAGTATTTGTGTGTATGAATGTGTGTTTATGTAGGGGGGTGGCATGATTATGTGTGTGTAGGCATATGTGTTTGTGTCTGTGTGCAGGCATGAATGTGTGGGTAATTGTTTGGATGAGTGTGTGTATGGGTTTGTGCGTGTGTGCATGTGTAGGTGTCTGTATGTATTTGTGTGTGTTTGTGTGTGTATGTGTTTGTGTGTGTGTATGTGTTTGTTTGTGTGTATGTGTTTGTGTGTGTGTGTACGTGCGTGTATGTATGCGTCTAATTGTAGGATATTGACGCAACCTGGAGTCGGCTTTCGCTATAGAAGCAGCATCGTGAGGAGCCGGTCGACGGTGATGATGCGGAGGGTGGCTGTGGGAAAATAAAATCAAAGGACATCAAAACAGTCAAGTGAGAACAATAAGCAATCGTGATTGCTCAAAAAAAATACTACCAAAAGTCACCACCAGGGAGGATTTTGGCACTGCAAAAATGTATTACTTGCGAATACTGAAGGATTAAATGTCAAAAAAGCACACATCAAGTTTTTTGCTACGAATAATTGTTGCTTACAAATGTGGTTCAATAAAACCAACAAGAAATTTCAATTCGTAACAAGAGAAGAATTTTACCAAAAGTCGTCAGGAAGAAATTTCGGCTCGGCAGCAAGGATTTCCATCTGAATAATATTCATGTAAGATGGTGCACCACCCCATGTTGGGCTTTAGGTACTGAGTGAATGGCGGCAGCACTTCTTTGATAGTAGTTTTATTTTTCATGCATTTCCTACGGTATGGAGACCGTGGTCACCCAATCTTTCACCTTGTGATTTTTAACCATGGAGATTTCGTGACAGTGTTGTGCATCTACGATATGTTCCGGATAGAACTTTCAAAACTAGAAAAATGTTACAGGTAGGCGAAATTATTTCTCCAAACCAGAAGTATGGAAAATATTGTGCATTGTATGCAGTACCTGGAAAATCACGATGTTGGTCATATTGAACTTCACTTGTTGTAAAAATCATATTTTATGAATAAAATTGATGTACATTTCATCAGTTAGCATTTAATCCTTCAATAGTCTCAGTAATTCACCTTTTTAATGCCAAAATTTCCCCTAGTGGCGATTTTTGGTATTATTATTTTTTTATTTCAGAAATCGAAACCCCATGGTCTACTGTGTATGCCCATGAAATTTGGCAATGTTTCGTCCTCTACTTCACTCGCTAGAGGTCTCTGAACACCTCACGTTATTTTATAACCACCCTGTAATGTCAAATACTTGTGATTTTAAAAGCAAACATACAACAAGGAAAACAATACATTTTTGACAGTCGACGATTTGACGCACGAACAGTAGTTCAGTACAATATTTTATTATTTCGTATTCTGTTTGCGAAAATTTTCTCACAAATTTATGTTACTATGATATAACACGTATCATGTATACCTAGTCATGGAAACGTGCGGCGCGAGCAGTAAATACACTTACATCTTATACATAAAAATGCAAGGTCCGTATGTTCGAAACCGAAAAACTGGAAAAGTAGATGATAGATTGACTTGAAATTTTTACACACGTTGAGAGTACTTTTTTTTTAACACGCTTTAGCTCAAAAATTCTACGCGCTTCATAAAAAAACAATTACGTTTGACAATTGACTTTATTTGTTTTAACCTTCTGTTAAGAAAATGTGTCTCGTTACCAAAGGTCAATAAGAATCAATCAGACAATAAGACTTTCAATCATCTATAACATAAGTGAGGGTGATGATGCGTATTTTTAGAGTTGCCCCTCCCCCCGAAAAAGCAAGGGCGCACCCCTCCCGAAAGTAATATGACCATACCCAAGAGCAATTCCCCTCCAAAAAAAGAAGAGGAAAATACCCCTCAAAACACCCTCCCCCCTGAAAATTTCAATGGCACAGTCTGCGCCATGACCCCTTCATCCTAAAGAACCCCCCTCCCCCTCTTTTTTTGTAGGTGATATCAGGCAGGGCCCGACTAACTGAAAGTGAGGCCCTAGGCCCAAAATAATTTGGAGGCTTCCTGAAAACTCTATAGCGGAATGCATTGATTGATTTACAAGCTTGGGGCCCATCTGAATGCATTTATGGGGGACCTCTTTGTCTATCACATAACTATGTAAATCATTTATCGTGTGCAATTATGAATCCCTTTCGGAGCCCTCATGATTGTGACATGGTAAATTCTCTACTGACAGAATAAAAGTTCTCCTTTATAGACTTTTTTTTTCCAATTAACAAATCGTTATTTTAAATGAACTTGTATTTTTTGTATAGCTGTAATGCTATGCATAATTCTTCAACTAATTTGGGTCTCCTTAGGAAGATGGTGCCTCAGTCCCAGGCCTAGTTGGCCTGCGCCTTAATCAGGCCCTGATGTCAGGAGATCCTGTAGCACCATATAGTAAGGAAATCATTTCCTTATTCTATTCGCTAAACTATAAGGGGTGCTGCTGTCACTGTTTAATGGCGCCTGAAAAAGTTTAAAAAGTATACATCCCGCAACGTAAATTGCTGATATTTAATACTAGTGATACCCGCACGGCTTTGCCCGTAATAGAAAACTCAAAAGGTCTTTTGGTTCGCCTGTATATTTACAAATAATGTATGGTGAATTTTCTCGCCAATTGGCTTGTACCCACGTTACAGTTCCACGCTATGATCATTTCGTATCTCGCCAATTGGCTTGTGCCCATGTTACGGTTCCACGTTACGATGATTTCGTAATTTATGATAGTTTTTTTCTTAAAATTGGAATAAAAAAATAACCACATCGAATTTTCGAAAAATCGCTTCGAGGTGCACACCCCCATGCTACATACTAACTGTGTGCCAAATTTCATGAAAATCGGCCGAACGGTTTAAACGCTATGCGCGTCGCAGACATCCTACGGACATCCTACAAACATCCTACAGACATCCAGACATCCTCCGGACAGAGAGACTTTCTGCTTTATTATTAGTAATTACAGTTCTTTTGGTTCGCTTGTATATTTACAAATAATGTATGGTGAATTTTCTCGCCAATTGGCTTGTACCGACGTTACGGTTCCACGCTATGATAATTTCGTATCTCGCCAATTGGCTTGTGCCCATGTTACGGTTCCACGTTATGATGATTTCGTAATTTATGATAGTTTTTTCTTAAAATTGGAATAAAAAAAGAACCACATCGAATTTTCGAAAAATCGCTTCGAGGTGCACACCCCCATGCTACATACTAACTTTGTGCCAAATTTCATGAAAATCGGCCGAACGGTTTAGGCGCTATGCGCGTCACAGACATCCTACAGACATCCTCCGGACAGAGAGACTTTCTGCTTTATTATTAGTAAAGAAGAATAGTGAATGTGACTGATTTTTGTCTGTATGTGTGATTTTTTTTCTAACGTTCCGGCCACACTACACCTTTGGCTCTTATCCCGAAGTAAGTAAAATTTTAAAAAAGTAAAAACCGTGTTCCGAACGAAAATCTCTGTTTTCATCAAAGTTCTGTTCTTTTTTCTTTTCTTTCCTTTACTTTTTTGTTTGTTTATTCCTTTAACCATAACGCCTAAAATTAAAGTACTTCCTCATCGTTACACTACACCTATTATGGTCAAAAACGTCTTTATTTTAAACACATAAATCATTCTTACTATTAAGACTAAAGTTGTTTCAAAAAAATCTTGAATAATGAAAATAAATGAATGCATTTTCAAAGTGTGAGCTATGATGAAGAATAATAGCCCCAGAAAATGGCGCTTTGTTTTCCCTCCGTGGCAATCATTCAAGCAGCGAGAGCGTTTCGCAGTTTTATTAGTTAGTTTTCCAGACTATTTTTAGAAGTGTAAGAATGGAAGTTTTAAGCAACGTGTGGTGTACAAATGCATAAATATGGATCGAGTTATATTCATTAAGTTACCGCTTTATACCCAGGGCTAACTACCAAACGGCACCAACTAGAGGGTCACAGATCTGGACAAAATTCTGGATTTAGGTTAATTCCCACTAGATATGAACCCACGTAAAGCGGTTTGACTGCATAGGCCCTAGTTCGGCTGCAACGGGGGTGCAAAATTGTTATTTGAGTCTAGAAAAACAATGATTTTTCCTTTAAAATGAAACTTTTTTTAACCCTTTTCTGGCATCTTGCAGCATGAACCAATTAAATGCATTCACAACATATAAATGCATTCACAATAATTCTCCCCTCCTCCTCCTTTGTTGTACTGAAAAGAGACGCCGAATGCCTTGGAAGGGTAGATAGTGTCCCAAAGTCTCCAATTTCATTGAAAACGCCATTGCAATTTTCTGGAGGCCTGCAAATTAGTTTGGTTCAGGCGCCAAAAACTTGAGTATCAAGAATCTGGATAAAGTTCTGGATTTAGGTCAACTCGTACTAGGTATGAGTCCAGGTAAAATAGTTTGAGTGCACAGGCTTTAATTAACACCAAGGAGGACCTAAATTTGCTTGTTTGGCTTCGGAACTGGAATAGTGTTTTCTAAGGGATTTTAAACTGGGCACAATATTTGATCTCCTAACATCTGTTGCGTCTCTAGTTAGTAAAACGTAGTGGCAGTGAAATTTACTCTATACTGTGAATGCATTCAGTTATACAATACTGCAATGCAATATCAAGAAAAGAATGAAAAAAAGCTTTATTTCAAAGGAAACCCATTGCTTTTCTGGAGCCAAACTAGAAACTTTGGACCCCCATTGCAACCGAACTAGGGCCTATGCAGTCAAACCGCTTTACCTGGGCTCATATCTAGTGGGAATTAACCTAAATCCAAAATCTCAGCCGGATCCGTGACCCTCAAGTTCGTGCCGTTTGGTAGTAAGAAGAACTACATGAAATACATCACACTGGTCAGTGCTAATTCTTGGATTAGCTACCAGTTTGTGTGGCATTCTAGGCTTCCTTAAGAGGTTTTCCACTTCCAGCTCAGTCACTCCTATGCCGGGCTGATGAGTGCTAATAAGCACGAAACTGCAGTCCTCGGCTGGAACTGATTGAGCTGGCGGTGTATTTCATGTATCGATGAGTTTTTTTTGCGTGATTTTTGAAACAGCAAGTTTGTATCTCCTTTAACAGCGTTTAGTATGTAAACTATTAAATAGAAACATGAATTATGGAAACTGAAACCAATATTTTTGAATCTAAAAGTTTTCTTTTGAAAGACGATCAGTTACTCAAATTATAATTCGTAAAATGCAACACTACTTGAACAATAATATTTTAAATTCATTTTAAGTTTTGAAGGCTGGTATATTTTCTGATAAGCTGTAGTTTTTAATATTTCCCTTTGTTTCATCATGCAGTTAAAGTATATCAAAACTTGGCTTTTGGACTAAATTTTTTTCAATTCTGTGTAATTCAGAAGAGGAAAATTCGCCCGTAGTTTAGCCAAATGTAGTTTTATGTCTTCTGAATGGATGATTGTGAAAACTAAGTCACGAAATTTGTGAACTAAAGTCAGGAATTCACCGACTTGACAACCGACGTGTCGCTAGATCCTCGTCAGAATCTTCTCGGTGAAGGAAAAAGAACTCTGTAGAAGTTGTTTTTCTGCTAATGGAGTGTCAATGCGGAAAAAACAGCTTGTCCTTGCTTCTTTGCAGCAAGATCACTTTATGTAATTTTCCCTTTTTAATGTCCCATAAATAATTATTTTCACGAATAAACTTTGTGTGCGCAAAACAATGAAATAAATTAGACTTTAACTGTGTTTGGAAAGAATATACTTTACACTCATGAAAGGAAAAAAAAGACAGTCATGGAACTGCCGAAGTGAAAACTTAAAACTACAAAATAAATTTGATGTGTATGTGCCCGCGCGCGCGTGTGTGTGTGTGGTGTGTGTTTAATTTTCATTTAAAATTAGTTTTAGTTTAAAAAATTAAAAACTTATAATTTGTGAATTCAAAATATCAGCTACAGTCTAATTTTTACGTTTATCAGCAATCCGAGCATCAACTATACATTCTGGCATGGTCTATTTCAGTTTGTTTACAAAGTAAATATTGATGCAAATATAGGAAATATTTGAAAATACTTAGTACATGTTATTCTATTTTCCATGAATAAAAGTAATAAAAATACACATACTGAACTTTTCACATAATCAATTTATTGCATTACCCCTCTTTAGTGGACATGCCGAAAAGAACCGACGTACCGTGAGACTGACCAGCACGCCGGGAAATTCAAATTTTGAGGCATGCCAGATAATTTTGGGTTCATTATGAAAAAATAGTAATAGTAATATTAAGAAAAAAAAGTGAGCTTTTGAATGAAAAGACATTTAGCAAAAGCCAAATGCCGATTTGTTTGTCCTGTTTTTATGCATTTATATGTACAACTATGCAATCTATTCCAAGTTTGATTTGAATTATACGCAGCTGAAACTGGTTTTGCATAATGATATGAAAACGTTTTGGTGACGGGTTACTTGAAATTTAATTGTTTTTAATTTTTTTAAGCATCGATTTTAAGTTTAATTTTATTTAAAAGTATAAATTAATCAATTCCGAAAGTTTCTACAGCCTTTTTAAAAAATAAAAAAAATCCGATTTAAATTTTAAAAATCCATTTTTTTAATACTTTTTAAAAAAATTATGATTTTTTTTACCCACCCTGATCATTATCATCACTATCATTATCTTCCAAAACTGATACTATCGGTTTATGATAACTAAAATAGGAAATAAACAATTTTGATTCGGATCTATTTAAATGTATTTTAAAGACTGCATTAATTGTACTTTTTTATCTCGTTGTGCTAAGATTGCAATCATTGTAAACATCGTTAAATTAAACTCTCGATTCAAAAATCCAGTTAATGGTAGATTTTCATCATCTGCAAAGTTAGTGTTTTAAATCCCCACTCAAAATCTTTGACAAATCATCAAAGCTCTTCACAGTTTTATTTTGAAGTAATGCAGAAGCGTCTTTAGAAAAAATAAATAAAATTTCATCCTAAAATCATCTTGTATTGTGTTCATAGACTTATCCGGTGAAATATGAACAGCAACCATTACAATTAGCTGTCCATTTGCAGAGTGACAACGACAACCACAATGCCTCGCCGATATCAGAAATATTATTGTTTTTGCCGTCTCAAAAAACGCCCAAAGCGTCTACAGAAGTTTTTCACTTCAGAAATTTCATATAAGCTTAAAAATGTTTTTTTTCTGGGGAAGAAATGCACTGATCCGGGTAAGGATCGAACTCACTCTCCATAAAGATTCCTTACTCAGGAATCGGACTATGAGATTCGCGCGCTGCTAACAGTGCTGCCGAGGTTCGCAATTCCCAAAGAAAGCAACGTAGTGTTACAAATTCTGTAAACAGTAATTATTTTTATGATTAATTTGTCGTAATCTAGCTAAATTAGGCGTTTACTAAATTATCTTTCATCTAAAATTATTGTAGCAACGTAACCTGTAAACAGTTTCTTGTAATGAATATACAACACCCGTACATTCGGCCGAAGTATACGATCCCCTCATTTTTGAATGATAAAATTTGTGAATGGAAAGAAATTAAGTAACGGTCTACGATTTTCGGGAATCTTGTGGAATATTTGAGAGTTCTCTTTCGATGTCTATAAAAAGCGTCCCGCATGATAAAAAGTCAGTCTCGAGTTAGTTTTTGCTTGTGAATCGTTGCAGCAGTACGCTGGAGAGCATTTATTGCTCTGTTTTGTGAAGCCTTTTGAGCTGTATTTTTGCTTATTTGGATGTAAATACGTGTGTAGCCGTTGAGTTTACGGTGTTGATTGTTATTTGCTTAATTGCTGATGATTAATTTAGCAGTTGTCGACGATCTTTCCTGTACATAGTGTAAATAAATCTCCTGTGTTTCTCTCAAGAACTGTGTCGTCCTTTCAAGAAAGCGGAAGTCGCACCGGATCCGTTACAGTAGTAAAGGAACTGAGAGAAGCTACGCATGTGTTATATTCCAAATGTCGGTGACGGTGTCGTGAAATGAATGGTTTTTCCCCCACCTCAAAAATGTTCAACACACCTTAAGAAGTTTTCACTTCAAAAAATACTATGAGTGTAGTTTAGTACAATGACTGTGTATTTTACTAAACTAGCTCTGTCACTCTGTCGAACAAAAAGAAGCAATGCAACTTTAAAATTGATGCCGTACGCCAGTAAAGTTTCTAAACTCGTAAATAGAATTCATAGTTATAACAGAATGTAAATTATCTATCTACAAATGACATTGGAATCTTGCGAAAGCCATTGTCTTATCTTAAGAGCACATAAAAAAGCTGACACAACATTTTTAAAAATTTTAATTAGGAGGAAAGTTCAAAACAAGTGCGTCTTCTGCATAGATTGTACAATAAATTATTTTAATCTTAAAAACACTACTGCAGCTGACCATTGATGAAGCGTTAGGTTGACTGCGCTTTATTCAAACAACACACGTGTTTAAACCAATTTTTTGTTCAGAAGTATGTGATTTTTTTTTCTTCTAATGTCTTGAAAACAGTTCTACGCAATTTTGCAACAAAATAGGTTTTTTTTTTTTTTTTTTTTTTTGAGCAATCACGATTGCTTATTGTCCTCGCTTGACCGTCTTTGATGTCCGGTTCCTTTTTCAGCTTGGACCAGGGCAGCACCACCGCCCGCCGTCCTCCGCAGGCGCGGCTCCTCCGGTCCAGAGCTATCCGCTTCTCATGGTCGGAGGCATCCATGTCCTACACACACGCACGCTCACACACATACACACACACGACTTCACACACATTCACTCACACACGCTTACGTGCATACACACAGGTTTACGCACACACATAAGCCTACGCACAACTATGCATACGTAACCGCCCAGGAGGAGAGCCAGGTTCGGGGGGACAGGAGCCGTTTCTAGAAACAATAACTCCAGTGAGTAGGATCCTGTCGCAGTTCGTGATTGCGAAAAACATAATTTGAGTTCAAAATTTCAGAATTCAAGTTAATTTTCTTCTAATGATTACGTGATTTTGTTTTCTTCTAATGTCTTTAAAACAGTTCTACGTAAATTTGCAAAAAAATATTTTTTTTTTTTTTTTTTTGTCGTAATGAGCGCTGAGTTTGCTTTCTTATGAATTTGTTTCCTTATTCCCACACTACACGGAATAACGGATTTTCGAAAATCCGAATTGCTTTTGATCCCCGCTGGTCCGGATAAACACGATTGTACTGCACTGTTATTCACTTTTTTTTTTTTTTGGCACTGATTAAAAGAATTATCTCACCAGCCCAATATAGAGCGAGTAAAATAAAAACGTATCAAAAAACCAAAAAAAGATAAAATTAATTTGAATTTTGACATCTGGAATTCAAATTATGTTTTCCGCAATCACAAGTGTGTGTATGCAGGCGTCTGTGTTTGTGTCTGTGTGCAGGCATGAGGGTGTGGGCATGTGTGTGTATGTGTGTGTATATATGCGTGTGTGTTTGTGTCTGTGTGCATGCATGAGTGTGTATGTGTGTGTAGGTGTGTAGGATATGAACGCAACATGGAGACGGTTTTCGCTATAGGAGCAGCATCGGGCAGGCCGAGACGGTGGTGCTGCACAGGGAGGCGGGGGAAAATAAAATCATAGCAACATCAAAACCATCAAGTGAGAACAATAACCAATGTGATTGCTCAGAAAAGTTCAACTAAAAAACCTTTTTCTGTTCCATAACTACCCGTACCCTCTTCATTGTAAGCCAAAGATTTAGTTAAAGAGAACGCGAGAAAAAGACTCCGTTATTTAAATAAAGCTTCCAAAAAACGCACAATGTTTTCATTTCCCTTTCAATTCTCCCGAAAGGATGTCTCTCCAACCCCATTTGCCATACACCCCCGGAGATTGCTCTCCGATTCCGTAGCGCATGCTGCGCGGGAGAGAATTGATCTGCACAAGGTCACCCCTTTTTGCTCGCTTCTCTGGCTGGCCGGAGAAGCACTTGCAGCTGGATCCCCGGCGAACGAGATACGAAGCTGCTGCCATGAGCCCGGGACGCAGCTGAGGTGAGAAATTGATGCATGGGTTCGAATTTTTCGATTAATTTTCGACACTGAATGCTTGATTGTGTGGTTTTGTTATTTGGCGAGAAAATATTTGGTTGTTTGTTTACGAATGAAGATCAATTTTGCTGCTTAATCGATCGTAAACAATTCCGAAGATGTTCGATGAATTTCCCGCGTGGAAGGTTTTAGTTCCCGCTTTTCTATTTAAATGCAAAATAGTTTCGATCGAAATTTTACCAATATTTCGATTGTTTTTTCCAGTAATCGCAACTTGACGGAGCCACTTGTTACAGATCTGACAATCGGGGATGTAAAGCAATTTTTTCTAGAATTCAATATTCGATAATAAAAAAATTACTAATTTTTAATGCAATGTCTACGAGTTACATTCTAATGAAAAAAAGCTGTGATACATATTTTTAGCACGAAAAAAAGAGAAGTTTAAGCTCTTGTTGATTAAGTATGTTTGATGAATTTCCCGCGCGGAACGTTGCAATTTTTGCAGTTCTATTTAAATGTTAAACAGATTCGATAGAAAATTTACCGAAATACTAATCATTTTTGTAAGATAATTCTGTATTCGAAATTTGACAGGGACATCTATTTCGACCATCAAGGAAATGTTCTGAAATTTTTTTTTAATAAAATGCAATATTCAAAACCAAAAACAGTGTTGCATCACATTGGAATCATTAGGTCTTTGACTTAAATTTTTGGAAAAATTGATTATGTCGTATATTTTAATACATGTATGCATTTTTTGCTATACAAATTAAAATGTATATATTTAATGATATGTCAAAAGTTAAATTTTAATTTAAAAAAATAACTTATGATGCATATTTTTAATGCATAGCAAGCATTTCCCGCGTGGAAGGATTTGGTTATCTTTATTCTATGTAAATGTTAAATAGATTTGAACAAAAAATTGACCAAAATTTCGTTTATTTTTGTAAGTTCCGTATTTTCAACACTTGTTACAGACCTTTGATTTATCGAGAAAATCCCTGAAAGGATTTTTTTTTTAATTTAATGTTTGAAAATAATAGCAATTCACTATTTTTTACTGTAGAGTTAAATTTAAATAAAAATAGTTGTAGTACATATTTTTAACACACATTTAAATCTTAAACAGTTTCGATCGAAAATTTACCAAAATTCTGTTCGTTTCTGTAAGATATATTGCATTCAAAACTTCGCGGAAACACTTGTTACGGATCTGAAAATTTACCGAAATTCTGCTCCTTTTGCAATGCATACGCAGCTTGACGGAAACACTTGTTCCACTTTTATCCATCGAGAACGCTCTAAAGACAATCTTTCTGAAATTTAATGTCTAGTAACAAAAAAAAATTTGATTTGTGAGGATGAGGCCTATATAAACTAAATGCCTATAAATTAAATTTTTAGCAAAACTAATTGCGTTACATATTTTTATACATATTTGCAGTTTTTCGCTACGTAAATTAGTATGAAATCTTTTTGATATTTCATTCTTAACGGAAAATTGTCCCAAACTGAAGAAATTTATGGTCTTTAGAAAAACGTCATGACAAAATTTCAAGCGGAATTCATAGAATTAAACTTTTTATTCTAAGTGGTAATACGAATACGTTAAATATGTTGTTATGTAACTCAGTTGTTCCATTTCTGTTCTTCTTTTTCTCTTTTTTTTTCTCTCAAAGTAAATTTTTTTCAATTTTTAACGTTTAGAATAAAACAGTGGCTAGCATCAAAGAATGTAAACATCATAGTCGGTTACAGGCAGTGATGTTCCCATCAATTTTTCTGAGGGTATACTCCCAGTAATCCACTATGCACAATTTGTGTATGCGATTACAAGGCGTTCAAAACGAGTTGATTTAATAAGTGTTATGAAATATAAAGAAATAAGGATACTTGTGGGAAAATGTGGTTAGTATAAATATATCACTTTTGCTTTAGGAAATTTTAAAATGCGATGATATGAATTATAAATGAAAATGTTTGAAGCTTGAGGGTATACGCTATAATTCTGAAAAATGTTTGAGAGTATACGGTCGTATACCCTATGGGAACACCACTGGTAACAGTTACAGCAACATGAGATTACATTAGATAGAAAACTTCTGCCTCTCTCAACAGCATTGACACAAACAAAATTGTTTCATTGTTTGGAGAACTGAAACTTGCTAGGGGCCTCCGTGGCTCTGTGATAAAGCTTCGTCTTCTAAGTCAGAGGTCGTAGGTTCGATTCCCGCCGGTGCCCTGAGTGTTATTTCTTTCTCTTGTGTTGTAAATCTTTCCTGTGTGTGTGGTGTGTCCAGAGATAAGGCGCTTGGCACGCAGTGCTCTGTGTACGCGTGAAGCTGTTTACGTTCTGTATAAAAAAAACAAGCTGATGTGTGTGCATCACATGACTTCTTTTTACTCCAATTTAATCTCATTTCCCCATTACTGGCAATTTTAATGGGATTCAATTGTTTACTTTCTAAATATCACCAACAGTGGCCTAATTGAAACCAAATTAAAAAAAAAAAGAAAAAAAACTAAGACCAAGACCAAGTGACCAAACCAAAGACCATGTTTTGTCGCCAAGTTGGCGACAAAACTTGGCGACCAAAAGACTGGCAATATATCGCCAAGTGTCCGACAAATTATAACACAACTTGAGTTTACATAGAAATTAACAATGATTCCCCCCCCCCCAAAAAAAGGGACAAAAGACCCACTTAGGAACATCCGAATGCAACCAAAAGGAAAGGTGCACAACGAGACTCCACTAGGAGTCTACGTACCAAATTTCAACTTTCTAGGACATACCGTTTTTGAGTTATGCGAGATACATACGCACATACATACGTACATACGGACGTCACGAGAAAATTCGTTGTAATTAACTCGGGGGTCGTCAAAATGGATATTTCGGGCGTCTATACGTTCTTAGATACATATGTACGTGTGGTCGGTTCGAAAAAAAACTCAACATTCATTCTGGGGTGAGAAAAATGGAAATTAAGGTCGATTTTTGTGTGAAATTTTTTTCGCGAATACATTACTTCCTTTTTTGTAAAAGGAAGTAATAAAGAAATAAAACTAGCCAAACTTGTTCAGTGCTCCACTGGTAGCGAACACCAGGGTCCAATTTCCCAATAGGCAGAGTAGGCAGCAGCCTAGTGCAGCAAAATTTCCAGAACTGCAAATTTTCTTTACCCACGCATTTTTTTAATGATTTTTTTATTCTTGAAAGTAAAACATTAGCATTCTTTAATTTTTCGCAGATACAATTTTTTCTTGAAATTTAATATTGATTACTTTCACATATCTTATGAAAATCAAATGTTTTTCAATCTTGGTAATAGCAGGGGTGACCACCCTCACTAAGAGGTATGATTTTACAGGGGGGTTTTGAGCTTAAAGTTATTACTTATGCAGTAAAACCACTTCTTTTCTTGAAGCTTTAATTTTTGCCAGCCAGTCGTAATCGCAAAAATGTAACGTGAACATTTCAATTTCATATACTATGTAATCAACTTTCGGTTCTGGTTACATCACTAGCGTAGCCAAAAAATCTTCTGGAGGGGTTTTTGATCAAAAATCCCTCCTCGAGGGTGTTTTTACTTCCTTTTACAAAAAAGGAAGTATTGTATTGGCGAAAAAAATTTCACCTAAAAATCGACCTTAATTTCCATTTTACTCACCCCCGAATGAATGTTGAGTATTTTTTTCGACTCGACCACACGTGGATAAGGGTCTAAGATTGTATAGACAAACGAAATATCCATTTTTACGATTCCCGAGTTATTTACAACGAGACGTCTGTATGTACGTATGTATGTGCGTATGCGTGTATGTGTGTATGTATCTCGCATAACTCAAGAACGATATGTCCTAGAAAATTGAAATTTGGTACGTGGATTTCTAGTGAGATCTAGTTGTGCACCTCCTCTTTTGGTTGCATTCGGGTGTTTCTAAAGGGGTCTTTTGCCCTTTTTTGGGGGGAAATCATTGTTAATTTCAATGTAAACTCGAGTGATGTTATAATTTGGCGGACACTTGGCGATATATCGCCAGTGTTTTTTCCGTCAAGTTTTGTCACCAACTTGGCGACAAAGTTGGCGATTTTTTTGAGCAATCACGATTGCTTATTGTTCTCACTTGACTGTTTTTGGCGTCCTATCTTTTTATTTTCCCACCGCCACCCTCCGCAGCATCACCGTCGACCGGCTCCTCACGATGCTGCTCCTAGAGCGAAAGCCGTCTCCAGGTTGCATCCATGTCCTACACACACGCGCATACATACACAACTACACGCACACACACACATACATACACACAACTACCCACACATTCATGCCTGCACACAGACACAAACACATGCCTACACACACATACACATATTCCCCTCCCACACACACACATTCATACACACAACTACCCACACACTTATGCCAGCACACAGACACAAACACACATGCCTACACACAAACACACATACCCCCACACACAAACACACACGCCTACATACACACACTCGTGATTGCGAAAAACATAATTTAAATTCAAAATGTCAAAACTCAAATTATTTTTTTTTTAATCTGATTTCAATTTGGCCACTGTTGGTGATATTTAGAGAGTAAACTATTGAATCACATTAAAATTGCCAGTAATGGGGAAATGACATTAAACTGGAGTAAAATGAAGTCATGTGATGCACACATCAGCTCGTTTGATCAAAAATACCTTCTGGAGGAGATGTTCTATTCAAAAATACCTTCTGGAAGGTTCTCTTTGATCAAAACAGCATAAATTACTGTATTAAAATTTGCATTTATGCTAAAACCAATGGCTCTGGGGGGTGTTTTCACTCCCCCCCCCCTTTCGCTGCGACACTGGGTTACATAAAAATTGCAATCTTTTCAGTTCGCAAAACCACCAATCTTTACATTTTCGCTAAAATAAGTGCTTTTACAGCCTAAATTATATAAAACGAGTTGATGTGTGCATCACATGACTTCCTTTTACTCCAGTTTAATGTCATTTCCCTATTACTGGCAATTTTAACATGATTCAATAGTTTACTCTCTAAATATCACCAACAGTGGCCAAATTGAAACAGATTTAAAAAAAAAAAAAACACCATATTTGTCGCCATTTTTTCCAGTTGATTTCTTAGGCATGTGATGAACCGCCATTTTTTTCATCTCAAATGCTTATGCTGTTTGGCATTTTTCATTTCACTATATTTAACTTATCCTACAACGAGTTAAACGATACAAAGCAGACCTAACCATTCTTAAATCATATTCGACAGCGTGAAATGTCTTTATTTAAACACAAATTCAGCCACCATTATGAACAGGAGAGCATTAAAATATAATGACTCGTTCGCTTTAACACTAAAACTTTTTTAAGAAACAATGACTCGTAATCACCTGAAACTGATAGAGCGAAACTTGGAAATGAATGGTTATGACATTTTAATGCGCCCATTACGGTAATTAGACTACCTGTTATACCACTAAGGAGCAGCTCATTAGCAGCATTAATTATCTCATTAACGGAATATTATGATTACCAACTAAGTGAATATAAATCTTTTTAAGTTACTTATGAATTGGAAATGCATTTTGAGATCCCTTTCAATGGAGTTCGCACTGATATTAGATTGTAAGCTCGACGTGTCACATGCTCGACTGATGGTGTGTTACATTGTCCCAATAATGACCATCAATCTCCCCCTCAGATCCAAAACCGAGTTCAAATTGATAAATTAAAAAAACGAGCTGATCACATGACGTTCTTTTACACCAATTTAATGTTATTTCCCCATTATTGCAATTTTAATGTGATAACTCTCTAAATGTCACCAACAATGGCCAACTTGAAACCAGATTTAAAAAAAAAATCGCCAAATTTGTCGCCAAGTTGGTGAGAAAACTTGGTTACCAAAAGACTGGCGATATATCGCCAAGTGTCCGCCAAATTATAACACCACTTGAGTTTGCATCAAAAATAACAATGATTTCCCCCCAAAAAAAAGGTGCAAAAGACCCCTTTAGAAACAACCGAAAACAACCAAAAGGAGAGGTGCACAACTAGACCCCATTAGGAGTCTGCGTACCAATTTTCAGCTTTCTAGGACGTACTGTTCTTGAGTTATGCAACATACATACGCACATACGCACATACAGACGTACATACAGACGTCACGAGAAGACTCGTTGTAATTGCTCGGGGATCATCAAAATGGATATTTTTGGCGTCTATACGTTCTTAGGTACATATCCATGTGTGGTCGGGTCGAAAAAAAACTCAGCATTCATTTGGGGAGAGCAAAATGGAAATTAAGGCCGATTTTTGAGTGAAAATTTTTTCGCGAATGCAATACTTCCTTTTTTGTAAAAGGAAGTAAAAATTGTGTTGGTTCTAAACACAAGAAAAGAACAGAAAAAAATGTTTAAAAAATTATTTTATTTATTTATTTTTTTTTTTTTTTTTTGAAAAAACTAGTATGTCCTGACAGAACATCACTAAAATAATTCTACTGTAGGCAAGTAAACGGCTGCATCAGCAGAAATGAGTTTTCGAGATATTTGAAGAAACAAGTTCTAAATTCAATACGAACAATGGGTAAATGTTGAAATTAAACGCTATTTCGAGGTTTTTCTTTTTAACGGAAGATAATGAGAAAGCTTGTATAATAATGCTAACGTACTGTAGAAGAAAAAAAATGCAAAAAAAAAAAGAAAGAAAATTTTGCAGTTACTGTCCACGGCAGAATAGTGTTTTGAATCAGAAGAAAGAATAATGCAAAATTTATAACCTCACATGAAAAAACAATATTTGAGGAATTCAGAAGCATGTTTAATAATTTTCTACTAAAAAAAGTATTTAAAAACAGGGATACTCCCGATGTACATGTAGTTTTCTTTTCCTTTATGATTTAACGCAGCTCTTTACTACTATTTCATTTTCATTTTGAGTCAGCATTATTTTCTTATTTAAAATATTTGTTTTGAACTTTTCAACTGATGAATTAAAAGCAATTAATTCCAATCTTCAATTGAGGCGTTGCGGATACAACGGTCGAACTCTCCATTAGAGTCTCCCCCCCCCCTTCTCCCTTCCCCAGTGGTTCCCGTGATCCATATCTGTAGTTAGGGCAGAATCTGATTTGACGATATTCCGATGGCTAAGTGGATCTTAAGCACTTCAGTAATTACGTCAGATTAGATTTGCTCTAACTATAGACCCTTCAGAAAGGAACCAACAGGTATATTTTTTCATCTGTGTCGAGTACGCCCTTCTTTCTCCCGTTCGTTTCGAGAATGATGCCAACTGGTGGTTCGCCCATGCAGAAATCATTTAAAACGCATTTTCTGAAAACCACCTTCTGTTGAGTGGCCCTTCGTATCCGTAACACCTCAGCTATTCAAGAAGCAGACATAAACTAAGATAAAATTAAAGATTCAAAAAAAAAAAAGATCCGACACGGACTCATATCAAAATGAACCTCGCGGATAAAAGCATACATAAAATTTTAAGATTTTGAAATGATTTCTAGATATCATGGGAAAACAAGGAAACAGAGAAAGATAATCACAATTACAAGTTGTGCTACTCGCAAAAGCAGAACCAGAAGCAAAAACGGAAATCCCTTTAAAAAAACCTTGGTTACTAAAATCAGTTACAAGTGTTTCATTTGTTAACAAATAGAAAATAGAAACAGAAAAAAAAGAAAAATTAATTTGAATTTTGACATTTTGAATCCAAATTATGTTTTTCGCAGAACGAGTGTGTGTATGCAGGCGTGTGTGTTTGTGTGTGGGGGTATGTGTGTTTGTGTGTAGGGGGTATGTGTATGTGTGTGTACGCATGCGTGTTTGTGTTTGTGTGCTGGCATAAATGTGTGGGTAGTTGTGTATATGAGTGTGTGTGTGGGGGGGTATGTGTATGTGTGTGTAGGCATATGTGTTTGTGTCTGTGTGCAGGCATGAATGTGTGGGTAGTTGTGTGAATGCGTGTGTGTATGTGTTTGTGTGTGTATGTGTTTGAGTGTGTGTGTGTGTAGGTGTATGTGTGTTTGTGTGTGTGTATGTGTGCGCGCGTGTCCGTAGTTGTGTATGGATGCGCGTGTGTGTAGGACATGGATGCAACCTGGAGACGGTTTTCGCTATAGGAGCAGCATCGTGAGGAGCCGGTCGACGGTGATGGTGCAGAAGGTGGCGGTGGGAAAATAAAATCAAAGGACATCAAAACAGTCAAGTGAGAACAATAAGCAATCGTGATTGCTCAAAAATTTGATATCATTGAGCCTTTTCTCTTTGTCTGCCTACAATGCAATGAAATCGGTGCCATGAATAAAGGCTTGGAATTGTATTTAAAATTTACTAAAAAGAACCATAATTCCAGTTCTGTCAAACTTAGAAATTCAAAACAAGTTGTACCAGTCACACTAAAATTTGTTCTTTTGGTTGGTTCGAATATTTTAATGTGCGAATAAATTTTTCCTACTAAAATTGAGAAAGATGCTAATTTTCAAGATTGTTAATTGATATCTTCTTCACCCACAAAGATGAGATCTATTTATTCAGTTGAGAAAGCTTTTACTTGCACAAATAAAAAATTGTTAGTGTACATTTAAAAATTTTAAGTGCATATTTGCAAGCATATTTTAATATATTGTATATAATCCGATGTTATGATAAAATGTCTCCAATTCATCTTCACAAACTCCTTATATTATATATAAAGCATTCTAAATTTTTCACTTTTTCCATGGACCTATTATAAAACTATTTTTGGAGCGCTCTCATCACAATGATTTGTAACCAACAAGCGGTGGAACACGAATTCGATTCAATGAGGTGGATCTTTGGATATGTTCGGAGAAATCCAATTTATCGCGAAGAAATGAAAACACACACTCTGTCTTTTCTCTGCCATAAAGATCCCGCTGGGATAAGAGAAAAAATAATAATAATAAAAAAGAATGAATTTTCCCCCCTCACAAGGAAGTCTTTCCCAAACGAGACTAATAAATAAGCCATAGGCCGGTAAGTGGCGCCAAAGAACTTTTCATCGATTTCCTAATCGATTATTTCAGCGGTGTTGACATTTATCGATTACTCTACCTTTTTTGGCCAGCATTACTGACCGTCTGGACGGTGAGTGAAGAATCCCAAGTATTTCTGTACTTCACAAGGATCAGTAACCAGGTGGTTTCTTAATTTGAAATGTTGACAGGACGATGAAGTAATATTGTGAAATATTCTGAGAGTGTTTTTGTTGAATGATTTGATGGGGAGTCGGTAAATATTTGAAAATAATGATTCTTTCAAGCACTCATCGACGGAGTTTGCTCTTTTGGTGTGAAATTAATGCACTGAAGAGGAAAGATTTCAACTCAAATCTATCAGTCTTTCGTTGTTTAAGGGGGTCCGGGACACAAAAATCCTCAAATTTTGCAAATTTTTTTTATAATTTGAAAAATTGCTCCGTTTTTTTCTGCTTAAGAGGACGTTTGAATCTTGTTTCTACCTTAAATAGAACGAAAGTTATAGTTATTTTTGTTGCATGCATCTAACGAATGTGTACATAACTTTAAAACTTTAAGCGCGTTTTTCTCCATGATGCAATTTTTCCCGATTTCCTGCATTCAAACTCTTATAAGTCAGGAACCGATAGAGATAAAGTAATGAAACTTGGAACATATCTTTTTCAAGCAATTTACTTTAATTTTTATTCGGCGAATTTGAAAAAAACGTTTACTGCAAAAATTATGATTTTTAAAAAAAAGTATCTTCGAATTTTTCGAAATTTTTCTTCAAATATTTTTTATTTTTTATTGAATCAATATTTTAAAAATCGCCGAATAAAAATTAAAGCTTAGATATTTGTGCATACTTTTTTGAAAAAAAATTGAAAATTGACCAACAATATTTTGAGTTATAGCAATTTAAAGCAACCCCATTTTTTTTGAAAAAAACTAATTAAATTTAAATAAGAAAATAATTTTTTTTCATATTTATGTTATGATTTTGCTTATTAAATAAATGATGAATCAGTTCAAAAAATTTCAAAACTCTAAAGTACATAATAAAAATTTTTTCAAAATGTGTCCCGGACCCCCTTAATTGCTTCGCTTGCGGTGCTCGCTTTGCGGTAATATCTCTTCAAATAAAAAGAAAATGTTCACATATTAGTAAACATGTAGAGAAATGCGAGGCAAAGTGAAATAGTAAAGGAAACTTAGCTTTTTCAAACTGAACAAATTGGAAATGTGCTTTAAAAATTAGAGTACATTCAGAAAAGACTACGTATTTTGTTATAAAACATGAATTGAATTATTAGTTATTTTTGGAAGTAAATTTTTACCTTCAAAAAAAGTGGAAATATATTTTTTTTTTCATGGAACAAAGTAAAAAATGAAACATTTTTCTCGTGAAATATTTTCTATTTGATTATTATAAATATTTTTCATCGAATGAGCAAATAAGTAAACGAATGAATAAATGAATAAATAGTGAAACAACTAGCAAATAGATAAGCAATTAATTAATTAATGCATGAGAAAAAAATCACATAAAAAGCATTCTAAATTTATACTTTGTCTCTTGATTTAAACTTTCGTTATACCGAAAAAAAAAAAAAAAAAAAAAAAAAAAAAAAAAAAAATACATCTGAAAGTTGTACAAATTTTAAGCTGATATAATTATTATTTATTTATTTATTACTATTATTATTATTATTATTATTATTATTTTGGCATTTTGAGACAAGAGGTGACACTATAATCTACCGCCCTTGGTAACACCCGTGCTAGGAACGCCACTAGCTAAACTATTAGAGGTTAACAATCAACTGGCATAGAAATTCCGCACGTACTTAGAATTATCAATTAAATGCCTCCTTAAAAAATCTTTACCGCTATGATAATCATGCAAGCGAGTGTTGATTATTAAAAACACAAGTGGTGAAAACAATTAAAACACAATTTATAGTTCCTTTGAAATGAAACTTTTTATGCGAGGGCTTTGAAATTTTGATCCGCACGCTTCTTGTCTGACAGGAGTGACGTAGTTGTTTTTAATTGTTGCCAAAGCAATGAAAAATAATAGTAATAGTAAAGTTAAAATACTTCCGCTTTTTAATATTTTCCAAAAACAATGAAAAATAATAGTAGTCTTTAAAATTAGTTCGGTTAATAAAATTTGAAATTAATTTCAAAGCTAAATTTAACCAAGGAATTTTTTGCATTTCGGGCATTTTAAACTTTTCAAATAATGTTTCGAAGATATTTTTGATTCAAGCAAAGTCATCAGTTTAAAAGCGCATTGCTTCAGTTCATTCTTGAAATTAGTTTGCTGACTTTTAATATCAAAATGAACTTTATTCTTTAGACGCGTTGAGCATTTTTGAGGTGGGGAAAAACCGTCCATTTCGCGACACCTAGAGACCATCACCTCACCGACATTTGGACATTGCATGCGTGGCTTCTCTCTGCTCCTTTCCTTGCGATTTTTTTGTTGAGATTACGAGGCTCAGTGGCGCGATCGGCAGCGCGTCAGTCTCAATAGCCGAACAACCTGCCGATCGTGAGTTCGATTCTCAAGCTTGTATAATATTTTTGAAGTGATAACTTCTTTAGGCGTGCTGAGTATTTTTTCAGATGAGAAAAAAAAAAAAAAACAATGTTTCTGATATCGGTGAGACATTGTGTTTGCCTTTGCCACTCTGAAAATGGGCAGCTAATGGGGTCGTTTCCAATATTTTAAAAGTATTTTTTTTTCTGAAAGAACATGCTTAAAAACATAGGATCTAATCACTATTTTAAATAATTTGTTTAAATTTAATATTTTTAAACAATTACTTAAATCGGTGATTTTTTATTGTTTACATTTCTTGCCGATGACATCACAAATGATGAAATGCCATTCTGTGTTGCCATTCACAGAGCAAAATATTTAATTCGCATCTTTACTCACGTGTATCGGCAACGATATGGTTGATAGCATTTTAATTCGCTTCTTGATTATCATAACGTGGAAACGCGGTACAAAGATGCGCCCAAAAGTGTTAAAAAAGCATCATTTGTGACGTCATCTAGACCACGCCTTGTTTGAAAAATCGGACATTTTAAAAAACTATATTAAAAAAATAACTGTTGGGAAAATGAAAAAATTTTCTGGGTCCATGTTTTTTATATATATTTTTTTTTCTATCAATTTCAGTGAATAAAAGTACTACTTTTGACTGAAGGAAGCATCCGCATTGTAATAGTTGCTGTTTATATTTCACCGATAAGTCTACAAACGCAATATATACGCGTCATGTATTGCGCTTGATCATACACGTTTCTGCATGAAAATTTATTTATTTATTCTAAAGACACTTCTGCAATACTTCAAGATAAAATTCGAATAGCTTTGATGGTTTGCCAATGATTTTCAGTGGGGAGTTCAACATTAACTTTGCAGATGATAAATATCTACCATTAATTGAATTTTTAAATAGAGAGTTTAGTTTTTAACGATGTCCATTGATTAAAATCTTAGCACAGCGAGATATAAAACTACAGTTTTGATGCAGTCTTTAAAAGATACTGAAATAGATTCGAATCAAAGGTTTTTTATTTTCCTATTTTAACTACTATAAACCTATGGTTATCAGTTTTGGAATATAATAATAATGATGATGATGACCAGAGCGTAAAAAATCATGATTTTAATTATAAATAAGATACATGAATTTGAAAAAAAAAATTAAAAAATGAAATTTTTTAATTTAAATCACAAACTTTAAAATTTAAATCTGATTTTTGCTTTATTTTTATTTTTCTTTCATTTATTTATTTATTTATTTATTTTTTGAAATGAATCCTGAATTATTTGGCATGCTTCAAAAATTCGAATTTCCCGGCATGCTGATCAGTCTCACGGTATGTCGGTTCTTTTCGGCATGTCCACTAAAGAGGGGTAATTTAGTGGTAATTTCGTCACCGAAACGTTTTCATATCATTATGCAAAACCAGTTTCAGCTGCGCATGATTCAAATCAAGCTTGAAATAGATTGCATAGTTGCACATATAAATGCATAAAAACATGGCAACCAAATCGGCATTTGACTATTGCCAGATGTCTTCTCATTCAAAAGCGCACTTTTTTTCTTATTATTACTATTATTATTATTTTCTTCATAATGAACCCCAAATTATCAGGCATGCCTCAAAATTCGAATTTCCCGGCATTCTGGTCAGTCTCACGGCATCTCGGCTCTTTTCAGTATATTGGCTAAAAAGGGGTAGTACAATAAATTGATTATATGGAAAGTTCAGTATGTGTATTTTTGTTACTTATACTCATGGAAAATAGAATAACACGTACTAAGAATTTATTTTCAAATATTTCCTATATTTGCATCAATACTTACTTTGTAAACAAACTGAAATAGACCATACCAAAATGTATAGTTGATGTTCGGATTGCTGATAAACGTAAAAAGAAGACTGTAGCTAATATTTTGAATTTACAACTGATAAATTTTTAAATTTTTTAAAGTGCAATATTTTTTAAATGAAAATAAACACACACCACACACACACGCATGCGCGGGCACATATACTCATCAAATTTATTTTCTAGTCTTAAATTTTCACTTCGGCAGTCCCATGACTGTCTTTTTTTCTTTTCTTTTTTTTCGTTCATGAGTGTAAAGTATGTTCTTTCCAAGCACAGTTAAAGTATAATTTATTTCATTGTTTTACGCACACAAAGTTTATTTGTGAAAAGGATTATTTATGCGACATTAAAAAGGGAAAATTACATTAAGTGACCTTGCTGCAAAGATGCAAGGACAAGCTGTTTTTCCCGCATTGACACTCTATTAGCAGAAAAAAAACTTCTACAGAGTTCTTTTTCCTTCACCGAGAAGATTCTGACGAGGAGCTCGGCGACACGTCGGTTGTCAAGTTGGTGAATTCGTGACTTTAGTTCACAAATTTGGTGACAGAATTTTCACAATCATCCGTTCAAAAGACATAATAAGTTCATGCCATAAGAATAAGTTCAGTATGTGTATTGTTTATTACTTTTATGCATGGAAAACTGAATAACGCAAACTAAGAATCTATTTTCAAATATTATCTATATTCGCATTAATATTTACTTTATGAACGAACTGAAATAGACCAAAAAAATGTATATAATTGATGTTCAGAACGCTGATAAACGTAAAAAAAAGACTGTAGCTGATATTTTGAATCTACAAATTATAAAATTTTAAAGTTTGAAACTACAATTAATTTTAAATGAAAATTAAACACACGCCACACACGCGCGTGCGCGCTGTACCAAATTTATTTTGTTGTTTTAAGTTTTCACTTCTGTTGTCAGTCCCATGACTGCCTTTTTTTTTTCATGGTTTTGGCAACAATTAAAGGGCGGATTTCGAGTGTTGTTTAGTTTTCTCGTTGTTTATAATCTAATTTCTTCATCAAAATATACAATTTTGTTTGAATATGCCTGTTGTGAATATGTTGTCAGTCAGGCGCAGAAAGAACAAGAGCATGGCGTGAGAAGAAACTTGCAGTTGAAGTGACAGTTAAAAAAGAAGAAAATTTAAAAAAAATTTTTAAAAAAGACGATAAAAGATTCACTTTCATCGTGCGTCTTTATGACACACAACTTTTTTTAATCTTTTGTAAAGTAAGCTTCAAACAATTTTATGTGTTGTTTTCTCAATATATTGTTCTATTTTTGAAACCTTAATTTCTCTTACAGGTTTATTTTCTTATAAGAAAGCATATAAAGAAAAGAAGATAAAATGAGATCGAATCACCCTACTGCCCCCTGTGGAATGCTAATAGTGGAAACTAGACCGAGCACGCAGCGTTCAGAAATTTCTATATTAGGAATGAAATTACCTAAATTACTCAACTAGCAATATAAATTAAAGGTCAGTCTTAATTTTCCATGATTTTCAGAACTTTTTGCTGTAGAGACTGAGTTTTAGTGAATACGACTAACGTTTCTAAAAATCTTCTCTTCGAACAAAATACTGATGTTATGCAAGGACGGATACAAGGGAGGGGCGATGGGGGCGATCGCTCCCTCCTTGAGTCGAGATGCAGGAACTCCTCCATGGCATATTTTTGATACTGAAGTTGAAAACAGTTTTAGACAATCTTCAATAGTTTTACGAAAAAAACGGGTTCTCCCCCTCTTGCTGTCTTGAAAATGAAATGTAGCACATATCTTAACACTTTAGTGATAGGGATCAGAACTTTGCACAGGAGGTAATTCAAAGTTCCAGAAACTCAGTTTTAGACGGTGTTAGATGATATTAAATATGGTTATAGGGTTCAGGGGCTCTTCTCAGAAATTTTCAAAAATTGAAGTCCAAAAAAAAAAGAGAGAAACTATTATAGGACACCTTTGATGGCGTAAAGGTAAGGGATGGGGTTTGTTTTTTTTTCAATTTTGTAGAAAATTAAGTGTTCCCCCAACCCTCCCAAAAATACTGAAATGAGACGATCTTTCATGGTGTTTGAAAGGGGGAGGGGCGGAGGTTTGCAAATGCATAAAAGGGTAAGGGTCTGAAATCAATCGCCCCTTCCTTGAATAGTTTCTGGATCCGTCCTTGATGTCATGCTCTATTGAATTTTAATTCTTTAATATTAAAATCAATTTTGTATAACTCATCAGTGCTTTGACGGAAAGAAAAAATAACTTTTGTTGTGAAATAAATATTGATGTAAAGAATTGAATTATTCAAAATTTATAATTAAACTGATATTAAAAAATGATTTTCTGATAAAGTATTATATGTTAATTTATTTTTAACGGCTTAAATCACTCGTATCTTTGCATTTTATTACATAACCATTCCAAAATGGGGTTCAAATTTTTAAAACATGTCTAAACTGTTAAATATAAACGTAATATGTTACTGTTGCATATTCGTCACCTCAAAACAACAGTAAGATATCTTACAGTAATTCCAGTAATTAGATGTCTTACTGTTGCTTTGAAGCGACGATATAATTAAAGAATCACGTCCGAGAACCACGTGTTTTCTTAAAGGTTATATTGTGCTTTTAAATAATATCAGTGCAGCGGCTAGGCGTTGGCCTCATACGCCTTTGATCGTGGGTTCTGAACCCGTGGTAAAGATCCCTATCTTAGAGCAGGAATATAAATGCAGGGAGCAAGTCCAATCATTGGCTTAGCAAAAGCTGAGGTTACGATTCCAAGTCACGTGACTCAACAACGACGAATGGTTGACGCGCTTTGCGTGAAACTAGCGAAAGAAACCAGATTTCTTCCAATGCTTTGATTGAAAATCTATCACGTGACTTGGGGGTCTTTGGTTCACGTAAGAAGGTCTTCACTCACTCCATTTTATCTCTTCCCAATGATCCCTAGAGTGCCTATTTGGCTTAAGCGCTCTCGGGCAAAATAAATTCCTAGTGCAGTTTCGCACCGTGAGAGTTCAAGTGCCCACTACTGGAGGACTCTAAATATGCTCTTGGTCACAAAGTCCTCCAAGTGAAACGATACCTCTGGGGGTGCTGGACAACGGATTGCTCAGTTTCTGGTCTAAATCAAAAAATCAGAGCTGTCTTCAGGGTCCCATCCAACTGGTTAAACCACAAATAGTGGTGGGTACGGGGGACCCTGGAGTGAAAAGTATTCCTACAGGGTCATTCCACAGAAAACTTTAATTTTGTCCCGCATGTGACGCTTCATATATTTCATAAAAAATAATAATTTAAAAGGATGATGAACAAAATTTTGTTGCTTTAGAAATCACAACGCTTGTGTGACTTCTTAAGCAAAAACTTTCTTCAAAAATTATTTCTTTTTTTATGAAATATAGGAACCGTCACGTGCGGGACAAAATGATCATTTTCCATGGAATGGGCATATACATATTTATTTTCAATGGTTTAAATAATTATTTCTAAACTATTGAGATATGTTTCCTTTACGTTGGAACCATTACTTTCAAAATCTACAATTTGTTTCGTCATTACTGTATTAATAGAGCAAAAATACTAGCTTATTCATAGCAAGTTACCAGAGGTTGACTTTGCATGTCCCGCACGTGACGTATGTAAATAAATTTTATTTTTAAAAACAAAATTTTTTCATAAAAATATAGTTGTGTCAGGAGTATTCTTTGTATCAAACGTAAAGATTAAAAAAATTGCTTACCCCTGTTTCATTAAAATATTAAGAGATATGACGAAATGTGAATGAAATTTACGCGTATTTTTGTCCCGCACGTGACAGCGGAATGGCCCCTGCATTAAACATTTTTATGTTTTATCGTATATTTTTACTGCCATATTTTTTTAAATACATTTATTTATTATGAGGAGATAACATTTCCGGGCTTATTGGCCGTGGTCTAATTGGAGTAGAAATTCCAGACGTTTCGGCTTGCTTTGCTGCAGCCATCATCAGTGGTTTGAGTTTGGTGAGACAATATTCACCAAACAGTCAGTCTCACCAAACTCAAACCGCTGATGGCTGCCAAAACGTCTCAGAAATATCTCGACGCCGGCCGTGAAAGCCTTAAACAGCATTTATTTATTTATTATTATTTTTAATACAGGTAATCAAAGAATTGATCACTGCCATGCATATAGTAAAAGTGATAGTCCTGGGCGCTGCTGGCGTGGGGAAGACATCCCTCATTCGCCAGTTCGTCTACAGCGAGTTCGGCGAAGAGAACTCGCCGACCGAGACGAAAGCCGTGTACCACCCCACGGTCGTGTTCAACGAGCACGTCTACTCGATGAGGCTGGTAGACCTGCCCGTCATCCCTTACTTCCCAGCGGACTCTGCCAGCGAGTGGAGAGACTTCAGGGACTACGGGCTTCGAAGCGCCTCGGCCTACGTCCTGGTGTTCGACCTCAACGACCTGGAGACCTTCCAGTACGTGAAGAGTGTGCGCGACCAGATCTGCGACACGCGCGACATGCACAGCATCCCGCTCTTCGTGGTCGGCAACAAGCAGGACTTGCTGAGGGAAAGGGAGCGGCGGGAGGTCGCCGGGCTCGTGAAGAAGCATTGGAAGTGCAGCTACGTGGAGTGCTCTGCCCGCCACAACTGGCATGTAGTGCTACTCTTCAGGGAACTCGTTAGGGCTCTCGACTACGTGGATTATGGACAGAAATTACCGTCGTACAGTTCCCCACGTTTCGAGAGCCTGCACGCGCATAGAGATAGGAGGGGGGAATCTGTTGTTAAGTGCTCTATCATGTAAGAGAAGGATTGGTGTGCGAGGCGATCTACCGCTTTAATATTTCATAGGTGGCGCCACTATTTTTTTTTTTTTTCATTTCCAAAGAAGCTGTTTAAAGAACATAAGCTTTTGTACACTAATGACGATCCTCCCAATTTTGGCATCCAGTCATGTGTCACCCGTTAAGTCGTGGATGTCAGTGGTTCCAGAGAGTTATGGCCTCAAGTTTTCTACCATATGGAAGAACCCCGGGTTCTTAGGATGCAGATTAGTGACGAATTCAGGATTTAGTTCTGGGAGCGGCTGAGATCATTAAAAATGTATGTCTCCTTGACATCACCAAAAGTTCATTGATGTAAACGAAGTCGTTTGAAAAAAAAAAATATTTTTCAGGAGGTGTCAATGGCTAATGAAATTTTCTGAGTCACAGTTGAAATTATCTAAAATTTGGTGTTTGTGGTAAAATTTTAAAATTTAAATGTCAATAAAAAATAAAATTAAATTAAATTTTAAAAAATAAAATTTTTAGACATTATTTCTAAGCAATTTGAAGGCAAAAATAACAATTCTTGTTGATTATGAAAAATATTGTCCATGGCAAATACAAGTCACTAAATGTAAGTAAGAAAACCAGAAAAAATCGTGGACTAATAGTTAAAAAAAGGGAAAACGAAGATAAAATTCTGAGAATTGACACTAAGCGCATTAATTAAAGAGGTCTGAAATTTTTTTTTCTGTCTTTCTTCTTTTTGAGTAAATAAATTTTTTGAAAAGGCAAGGAAAAATTTCCGAAATTCGAAAGGAAATTTCGGAAAACAAGTATCTCTATTACTATAGCAAATTCGTATATAAACCTGAGGGAAAACGAATAAAATGATAAAGATAGGATGGATATAGGAAATTATACATTTTATTATTTTACATTAAGATGCATACACAATAAAAAAAATTCTAAGAAAAAAAAAATTAGTTCTAGTCTACGGGCGGCTGCAGCCTCATAGTCGCACCCCCCCCCCCTGGATTCGCCACTGATGCAGATTCGCCCCAGGAATTTAATTTATTTGGAGTGCCTAGGCAAAATAGGCGCTCTAATTAGTTGTGCTCATCAGTTTTCTCAAAAAGTGTGTTTCAGTTCAGGTGTTGCTAGATTGGACAACAATTAGCGGTTTTTCAGCACCTTCGAATTGAGAGCCATGCTACTTTTTGAGCTACTTAAAAATTTAAGTCAAATTTAAAAAAAAAAAAGAAACACTTATTCCTTAATCAAATATTCATCTTTTTGTGAAAAAGAAATACCATTAACGCGTAAGATGAAAAGAAAGGAAAAAAAATTGAGTCACACTTTTTGTTGTGTCTTGCTCTTTTTCTAAGGATTTGGAATGCGTACTTTTCTTCTTGAAGTAGCAAGTGGCGCCAACTATAAAACTATCTAATATTTATCCTTATAACTAACGTATAAAAACTGTAGTTCGCCTAGTACACTAATGCCAAAACGTGAGGCACGACTATTTGAATGTGTTTTGTCGGTTTACGGCAAATAATGGTTTGAAAGCATGAAGACTGACTATGTCGTAAGTCTTAGCAATTTCGAAACGGTTACTGAACAAACTTTCATTGTATGAAATTATAACTCGTTTGTCATAAAGATGTTTCTGTACTTTTATTGGGCTCCCAATAAATAGTTAATGTTACATCGTTTCCTATAAATAGTTAATTCGAAGTTATAAAAAAAGCAAACTGCTGAGGTAATGAAGTGCGATACTAAAATAACACAGCAGTGCATGGAAAGGACTAAAAAGTATTCTTACCTATGAGAAAAGCTTTTAAAATGTATAATTTAAAACAGATTTAAACCTTAGACGTATTTAGGACAAAGACTCTTCTTTTTTCTTTATTAAGTTAAATTTTGTTCTTATTATTAATATTTTTTGTCGTTATTATTGTTGTTTTTATCATAGTAGTTGTTATTATTATTTTTGCTATTATTGCTGTTTTTATTATTGTAGTTGTTATTATTGCTATAGTTATTATCATTATTATTATTGTTATTATTACTAGCGTAATTATTCTTATTATTATTGTTTTAGTTATTGTAGTTATTACTATTCTTTTTTGTTATTATTGTAGCTATCATTATTACTGTTTTTTTATTATTGAAGTTATTCTTATCTTTATAGCTATTGTGATCATTATAATTATAATTATTATTATTATTATTATTGTACCTGTTAGTAATTTTTGAATGACTTACTAAGGGCAACGGCCCTATCCCCATCAATTCGGTGTTCTAAAGATTTCACGCAGTATCTAACTGCATTTATTCCTTCTTTTTTATGCGGTCCCTAATCACCGCATAAAAACAGGTTTGGGTGTACTACCCAAAGAGAAAACTGGTATTCTCCCAATATACGATCAGCCCGTCAAGTATAATCTTTGCGAAATCCCAAATATCAAAAACAAATCATAACCGAAAGTTTCACCTGATGTGACTTGTTTAAAAAAAAAAGAAGTATGAATTTTTGTGCGAACTGCCAAACCCTATTTGTTATTGTGATATCATATATAAGCATTAGGGTGGTTCAAAAAAACTTTTTTTTAGCTAGAGTCCAGGACACCCCCTATTTTTTTTAACACGCTTTTATTAGCTTCACCTGTGTGCATGTATGTATGTATGTATGTATGTATGTATGTATGTATGTATGTATGTATGTATGTATGTATGTATGTATGTATCTTGTAACGGAATCTTGCAGCTCCAATTTCGCCCACTTCCTGCGATCGGATTCTTTTGAAATTTGGCACGCGACCTCAGACCCGATGACAATGCAATATTCTGTAATCAAATTAATTAATTAACTCTTTTAATTGTTAGTTTCCTCCAATTTTAATAAATATTTTGGCATAGATCCAACAATGTGAAAAAGGAAAAATTTTAAAAAATACATTAAAAAATGCTCGTAAAAATTATTTAAAAATATCTACAAAAACCTTTAATTTTTCGGCATCAGACAAAATTTGTTCCAATGTTCCAAGGTAATTAGAACATGAAATATAATTGTTTTTAACTAATTTCATGCCAAAATTTAGGTGAGCCTTCAGTTGGAAATTCATTGCTGATCAGACCATTGTTGAACAAAACTTTTATTCAAATGCATCTCAAATTTTCAAGGTAATATAAAATGATTTCCGCAAACATACATCGATGACTCACAGCAGCTTCCCATCGGGGTGCCCTTGTCTTTACCTCGCACTCATTTTATAAATAATTTCGTCAATTCTGTATAAATATTTCAACCGTATATAAAAATGCATATGAAGTAATTGCAATTTTACCTGATAATTCTCCATCAGAAGACTAAAAAACAGAAAAATAAAATAATAGTTTAAAAAACTAAAAAAACACGCTTTCGTAGCAAAATGTGCTAAAAAGTAAAAAATAATCTTTGAATGATAGTAGTTGACCAATCACTTAATTTTAATGTAATACAAAAAAGCGTGGGGGGCTTCTGAAGTTTTCTTGAATTTCTTCCATTTGTTGTCCAAGCAAAAATGGAAATAGACAGCACCCCACGCTTTTTTGTATTAAATTAAAATTAAGTGATTGGTCAACTACTATCATCCAAAGATTATTTTTCACTTTTTAGCAAATTTTGCTACGAAAGCGTGTTTTTTTAGTTTTTTAAACTATTATTTTATCAGACTTACTAATAATATTATGCTGTAAAACTTTTAGTTTCTTACTCAAATTTTACGAGGGTCCTCAATGACCCCTTAATTTAACATTAGCCGTAGCATAGACAATGCCGCAAATTTAGAAACATTTAATTTCTCCAGCTGTTTTTTTTATATAAATAATTATTTAATTGCAATGTACTAGTGTATATCATAATATGTAGTATTGTTTTTTTTTTAGTTCAAGGTATTTTTTAACCCCCCTACCCATACTAAAGAAGTTTAGGGGAGGGGGTTGAGCACCCTCTTTCAGTTGATATAGGAAGCTAAAAATCTCCCAGCATATTACTATCCTCAAGTCTAAAAATATTGAGTAGTGTCCTGTTATCTAGGAGAAACTTTTTTTACATGTATTTTTGAGCCGCCCTAATAAGCATGTCACAAAAATGCATGTTAATAGAGATATGTGTTTAATTGATATATGTGTTATACTTTTTTTTGTATATATAACGTATGCTTGTGCATGAATGTATGTATAAATATGTACATACGTTTTTGAATGTCATCCATTTGTATTGTTATACTTGTACCGCAATTGCATTGATTCGTTTTCACCCATGTAAATAACTGTAAATCTTGCTTTTAAAACTAATTGGTTTAAGTACCATACAGCAGAGCTCCATTAATGCGGACTTTGCTAAATTCTAGCTTAAATCCGTGTGTGAAATCTTGTTAGAATTCTATATTTTTTTGGGTTTAATTTAGGAAAACGACGCAAATCTGAAAGGCAATAAAAATTGTTAGTTGTTTTCAGATCATGTGTAAAACCCCCAATCGATTTCGTTAATTCAGAGAAAATCCGTCGATTCACCGAAAAAAAAGAGAGGAAGAGAGAGAGCTTTCTAACCGACTTTTCCAGGGCATTTTTTTTTTTTTAATGAATTGATATATGCATAAAAGAAGGCAGTAAAAAATGTTTTCAGAACATATGTAAACTGTCCTCGACTAATTTCACCAATTTGGAAAAAATCTGCTAATTGATACGATTCACCGCACGAAATGAAAAAAAAGAAAAGAAAGAAAGAAAAACAGAAGGCTTTTTTACCTAGTTTCCCTAAAATTAAAAAAAAAAGCGTTGAAAAATGAATGAATACGAAGGCTGGTTTAATGCCTTGTTGAAATAACTTTAAAAGTAATACAAAAATGAACTAAATTATTTGTGTAAATATTTCAAAATAAAATTTAGAAAATAGGGTTTAGGAAAGGGGGAACTGTGTGTTCTGACGTTCGGTTGTTCTGTCTGTCCGGCATTCCATCCCCCCACCCCCCTGGTAATAACTTTTAAGGAAATTTAAGGCTTTTGGCGTTAAAGAAAAAACACCTTTTTAAAAATGCAATAAGCATAATTTTCCAAGAACCTGAACGTAACTTCATTATTTCGATTGATTCAGGCAGTTTTAGTTCATGAAGTTTTTTTTTAAAGTTGCCCTCGTAAATTTAACTACCAATTACACGATATAAGGTTTGAAAACGATTGCCAAAAGCTCATTATTTTTTGCATTGAAAAAGTAAGCCCTGTAACGCCGAAACACGTGTCTGCTGTAATTTACAAATTTGTGCTTCTACTTACGTTGTTTGTCTGACTTTACTGTTCAGCACAAAGGTATTTATTTATCTTAATATACAGGGTGTTTCAAAATGAATAGCGGGGTTTTAACATGTTATAATATTTATTACACCAAACTTACAGCCACAAGTGATATTTGTTTATTGGCATCAGTGCGCATGCGCGTGGAATGTTTCTGCTGCAATCCGGTAGAAAGCGCTTGTAGCAAAGATGGCGACTAAAGAACAGAAAGCGTTTTGTGTTTTACAGTTTGACGGAATCCGTTATTACTGTGCAACGTGCTTTCCGGATTAAGTTCGGTTGTGTTCTGCCAGGTGGCCGTGAGGGGTCTAATGACAGGGCTTGTTTCCCATGGCCTCCACGGTCACCCGACCTAACGCCGTGTGATTTCTATCTTTGGGGGTTTATTAAGGACCGTGTGTATGTGCCTCCACTGCCAGCCGACCTTCCCGAATTAAGGAACAGGATTGAAACAGCTGTTGCAGCAATTACTAATGAGACACTCATCAAAGTTTGGGAAGAACTCGCATATCGTCTTGACGTGTGCCGAGTGACGAATGGTGCTCACATTGAACACTTGTAGGCTATTATGTAAAAAACTGTTTGAGTTTCTCTTTCATTTGATATATCACTTGTGGCTGTAAGTTCGGTGTAATAAATATCATAACATGTTAAAACCCCTCTATTCATTTTGAAACACCCTGTATAATAGAATGATCGAATGAAAAATGTTGCAATAAGAAATTTTCAACCATTTTTCTTTAATGAATACTTAATTGGTTCAACCTTTTTTTTTTTTTTTTCACAAATGGCGAGTTTTTAATGGAATATTCATTTCATTTTTTTCATGAGTTATTTTTTTCTCAACGTTATAAAAAGTTTGAAAAATCATTTGTTTAATTTTCCTTTATTGACTCTCATGGAAAGATAATTATATGCAAAAATAGCTCTATCTAGTGCCCGACAGCAGAATTTTTTATGATTCTGTGACGGAATTTTAAAATTCAAAAGTAGTTTGCAAGATTAACCGACATTAGATTAATCTTCAAAGTTTAATCAGCATCGAGAAATGTTCAAAAATGGGATGCTTATCTAAAAAATTATACAAGTACACAGGGGTGACTCCCTCCCCCTTAAGAGCGAGGGCGCACCCCCCCCCGTAACATCACAAACACCCCCCTCCCAAAAAAAAGTGAAAAATACCCCTTAACCCCCCTAAAAACTTCAATGCCGCAGTCTGAGCCATGACCCCCCCCCAGGTGGGCATTTCTGCAAGTACATGCTATCTGGATTATATCCCAGAAATATGGTACAAATCTTCGTTCGCTGAACCTTAATAAATTTTTTCTTTAAAAATTTTACGTTTTATTCTTCTCCAACTAAGAAATTATCTACAGACTTTCGCAAGAATCTGCGGCTCACGCAGGGGCATGCACTGAGGGGGTGCAGAAAGGACCTCTTGACTCGGGCCTGAGCCTGAAGGGGGCCGAATATTTTTAAAATATAGGGGTAAACAATATGGAGGAGGCCCGGAAAAGTCATTCGAGACGGGCCCCAAAATTTCTGTGCACGCCCCTGGATTCACGTCACACCAGTTTCTGTTACCAGGATCTGGAGTATAAAATTGATGCTAAGTTAGTTTGTGCAACTTATAAATACAGTAAAACCTGTCTACAACGATACTGTTGGGACCTAAAAAAATATCTTAATAGACAGTTTATCGTTATACAGTGAAACCTGTGTATAACGATACTGTCTATAATGATAACCTGTCTATAAGAATAATTTTTTAGGCCCCAACAGTATCGTTGTAGACAGGTTTTACTGTAGACAGTTTGATTATTCATGCTGACATTTTGTTGGGGCCAAAAAAAAAAAAAATGTTATAGACAGGTTATCGTTATAGACAGTATCGTTATACACAGGTTTCACTGTACCATGATTTTTTCCCACTTGTCTTGAGAACATTAAACTATATTATTTCAAAAGATACATAGAAAATAAATTATTCAATGTCATTTTCCTTTCTGCATAAAAATGTCGCCAAATATTACTCTGTGTCAAAATTGCATAACTAAGTACCTCAGAGTATGAAAACTGATTTTCTATTTGTGAATATTTTGGTTCAACCCCAGTTTCACCGATATTTAAAATCCCCCCCCCTTAAATATATCAAAAGATATGATTGAAACTGAAAAGCGGGGGGGGGGGATTCCGTGCATGGGGGGAACTGGGGGGACACCAATATTTTAAACCTTTATGCCCATTATTGTGATAATTATTTGTTGAATGTGATAATAAAGAGTTGCTCAATGTTTAAAGCCCATGTTTTGTAAAAAATTTTGTTTTATTTATTTCTAAACTACATAGATACATACCCAGTTGCGTGAAGCGAAAAATGCGACACGGACAGAGAG
The DNA here is from genome assembly GCF_026930045.1 of Uloborus diversus. Classification (NCBI taxonomy): domain Eukaryota; kingdom Metazoa; phylum Arthropoda; class Arachnida; order Araneae; family Uloboridae; genus Uloborus; species Uloborus diversus. The sequence goes on along the minus strand of NC_072731.1, from coordinate 248,656,362 downwards.
AGTTATGCGCGGAAAACTTGCGCACTCATACCACTAGGAAAAATCTGACACTTTAGCACGCTCATATAAAATCTTTTGCCTCCGACGACTCGATAAAAATTCAAGATTGTGGAAAAAAGTGACTTTTTTTCTTATTTTTCTTGAAAAACAAAAAATTTCATGGGGTCGAAGGTGCTTTTAAGGTATGTACCACCTAGAAGCATAAATCAGACTGGTCATGTGATACATTTTACCTCCGACACTAGTACTAAGACTGGAGGCATGGTAGCCCGATCGGTAAGGCATTGTATTCGCAACAGGATGGTCCTGGATTCGATGCGCCGCCGGTCGAATATTTTCCGTGTTCGTTAATGGTGACTGAGACACATTGAATATGTTCGTGGTCACAAAGTGACACATGTTCAAAACTCAGACCAAAATAAAATAGGTGTTTTGAATAAAATTTTCCATTTGAATAATGACTGTAATCCCTGAAAATCACCATTCGGCGTCGTACAGGAGATCCCATAAAATTCCCATTTGAATCAGGTTATTAGTATTTAAATAAGGCCGTGGTTGCCTGATCGGAAAGGCGTCGGACTCATAACTAGAGGGTTTCAGGTTCGATGCCAGCATTTCGAAGATTCTCCGTGTTCGTTAATGGTGACTGAGACGCGCTAAATATGTTCATGGTCACGAACTCCTCAAGTTCCCATTCCAAATCAATACCTTTGGAGGTGCTGGATCAAGGGTTGCTCGGCTCCTGGTCTGGATCAAAACACAGAGCTTTCTTCAGGGCCCCGTTCAACTAGTTAAACCAAGTGTATTGTACGGGTGATCGTGCAGTGTAGTGTATAAAGGTTGGAGATTTTTATTAAAAAATGTTATTTTCTGGTCAATTTGTCCACGTCTTATCAAAACCTCACCTTAATTTGTATAGTAAATTGTTCTTATAGAGAAAGATAAATTTCGGTATGAAACAGTAGATGTTTTCATAAAAGTGGAAGCTTAAAGTATTTTCTTGGGTGACAAGTAACATTTGTCTTTTAAGTAAGCAGTTGGAAATGATCCAGGAGGTTCTTGTTCACCTAATTCTAGAGAAAAAACATCACTTTCAAATACTTCCACTATAGAGGTAGTGAGAAGCAAGGGGTGCAAGTGGCAAAATTAAAAATTTGGAGATAACCAGTACACATGGTAGGTGAACCCCTCCTCTGTCTTGGGGCAAGAGATAGTACTGTTAGCCCTGGTAGGTGCTGCTGTATAGCATGATTTAGAAAAAAATTCAATGAACGCCTGCCTAGGACCTTATCTTTAAATACCTTTTACTCAAAACTTGAAAATGCCCACTTACATCCCTTTGCTTCTCACTGCCTCATGTGTGGTAAATATTGTTGATCCGTCCTGAGATCCTTGGCTGTAGCTAGTCCCTGTGGCCATGTGGCTGCGGGATCAGGAATTGCTCGGCTTCCGGTCTGGATTAAAAAAACTGCGCTGTATTCAGGATGCCAGGAATTTTTGAAAGCTGTAATTTGAGAGGAAAAAAGCTTTTTTTTTTTTTCTAAATCCAAGTTCTTGAGAGGGGGTGGTTTTCCCCGGGTGACACCGATCTGGTAGATGACACCCAAATTTAATTTCAGTTTATAAAAGATATAAATATTTTAATTCTGAAAATTTTCTCGAATATATATTAAATTATATTTCATCAATAAAATTTCAACGAAACTATACGTCATAATATACGTCAGGAGCTAATTTTACACAAAATGCGGCGGTGTACAAATTTGTACGAATAGCTTTTACTATACCTATATTTCTTCTTCGCTAAATTTTTAATTTAAATTTTATTGGCTGCTTTAGAATTAACCTTAATATGAAGATTTTAAGATTAACTGCAATTATTGAGTGTTGTAATCAAGAAATCATTTACACTTATTTGTTACATACTTTTTAGTGAGAAGCAAGCTTATAGAAGTAGTCTTAATAAAGAAAAAAAACATTAGATTATTTCATCGAATCTTTTGGATTTCTACTTTCGCGCCAGAACTTCTTTGAATATGCCGATCACCCTTAAACGTTTCAAACTTAGCTACGGGCCTCGACTTACTAATTTATTATGTTTCTTTTACTATTTTATAACTGAGATCGAATAAAACACTATATTTCTATTTTTATTTGAAAGTGATTATTCGAAAATGTTAGGCAACAAAACCGTTTGCTGACAGTTGCTGTTAGTTAAGTTAAAAAGCAAGCAAACTAGGGGACGGCTACAGAAAGTTCGGTAAGCATTCAAGCTAGCTGGTTGCCATAATGGCAGTTATTTTCTCATTAGTATCTTTTTATACATGTAATCGAACCAATTGGTAGTCAGTATTTAAAAAATTCAAGGAGAGTCAGTGAAAAGGAAAGAAAAAAAGAAGCCTGGAGTCGGAGTCGGTATGTTTCTAATGACTCCGACTCCGACTCCTTTACCTCAAAATCAGTCCGACTCCGATTCTTCGACTCCGACTTCACAGCCCTGCTAAAATCGTCTGCCGCAAAAAAAAAAAATTCCTGAAATTGAATGTGCCTCCTTACGGTGATTTGAGAAATTAGCCAAAAGGGTAAAACATTTCAATTTGGCACGGACAATGCAGATGTCTGATTGGACAGGTCATGCCCTACGTAAGCAGGTTTTGCCGCTTACAGCAGCCATCACTGAGAGACTAGCGCCGCATATAATTTGTTCGAATTGCGTAAGTTTATCTTTATCTTTACTAATAATAAAGCTGGAAGTTTCTCTGTCTAGATGTCGGGATCTCTCTCTGTCTGGATCTCTGTGACGCGCATAGCGCCTAAACCGTTCAGCCGATTTTCATGAAATTCGGCACAAAATTAGTCTGCAGCATGGGAGTGTGCACCTCGAAGTGATTTTTCGAAAATTCGATTTTGTTCTTTTCCTATTCCAATTTTAAGAGCATTTTAACCTAGGAAAATATCACAACATGGACGAGTAAATTATCATAACCTGGACGAGCAAATTACCATACCGTGGACAAGCGAATTACCGTAACATGGGCGAGCAAATGAACATAGCAAATTGGCAAGAAATTCATCATCCATTGTTTACATACAGGCGAACCAAATGACCTTTTAATTTTATACTACGGGCATAGCCGTGCGGGTAGAGTTTAATAAATCGTTCAGCTATTGTGCCCAACACATGTCATATTACATACATTTAACGTTACTGCATGACTGGAAATACAAATTTAACAAGCTGTAAGCACGTCAACTGCAAATTTTATTATGCAGACATCAAGATACCGGCTGCTGCGAAAATTAACTGAGGAAAAGTAACAAAGCAAGCGACATGACGTTTCTCTATGGTGTGCATTATCCTCGATTCAATTCAAAATCTCTTGGAACCTCCGGTGTATTTGCTAGTTGCTTAGTTACCTCATTGGTTCCCATGACAACCCATCATTTTCGCTTTAAAACTAGGGCGACGTTGAGTCGAGTTTAATTGGGTTTTTATGAGCATTTTATTTTCGAAGTATGGGAAGTCTTGACGGGTTAAGCAAACACCACTTTTAGCTTCAAGAAAACGCAAATCATAAATGATTCATGTTTGAGTTAATTATTAAGATGAAGAACGTTCATTTAAAACAGAACTAAACTATTTTTTAACAGAGGCGGCAGGGCAGTAGAAGATGGTTCTGTATTGCAAGCTCGAACCGACAGACTTTAAAAACAAGGATTGGCTTCAGTCTATTAAGAATAGAACTATCCTTATAAAATTAAAAAGCAAGGACTTTATTTCCATACAGAGTTTCGAAACATATTTTTAAATATCTGAAAATTACTAATTTCTTTTTTGTACTTTTTTTCTTTTTTTTCTTTCGTTTTCTTCCTTTTTTCTTTTCTATTTTTTTTATTATTACAGTAAAACCCGCAAAGTTGACCACCTTTGTAATTTGACCACCTGTCTATGTTTACAGTTTTTGTCAGGAACGGAATTAGTCCTATCTTGTATAATGAAGGAAAAACCTCTGTAACTTGACCACCTTTCTATCTTGACCACCTGTCTATCTTGACCACTAATGTACCTCAAATTTGGTTTGGAGTGTTGTAAAAAAACTCTTTGTAAGTTGACTACTTGGTTTATTTTTTAAAACTTAACTTAGCAAATTTTTTTAGTTTATTATTATTTTTTTATAGCTTTCCAAGAATATTTTTGATGCCAAACCAGCATTTTACCAACTAAATAAAACAGCAGCATAACTAAACATCCTTGTAAGTTTAACCCACATAGGAAAACTACTAAGAGCCCTTTTATTCTCCAAACTTGTTTTTCTTTTGTTGTTCTATTTGAGATTACCTTTTGTACCCTCTGTTCAATGAAAACATGTGTCAGTAGAAAAGTACAAAGTAATTTTTTTCCAGTTGCAATATTTTGTGGCAACAATGGAATTGTGCTAGAGTAAAAGTTACTTGCATAGCAGTATTTCTGGAGCAAGGGATTAAGAACTAGGACATTTTCATTTTCAATTGCCTTTTAGAACTGTGAGAGTCCAGCTTGTTGCTCTTTGTGTTATAGTTTTACATAAAATGACTTCAAAAAGAAAGTTAGTTGAACTTGAGATTTATAAAAAGTATGAAATTTTAAAATTAATTGAAAAAGGAGAAATCCAGAGAAAATTAGCTGACACATATGGAATTTCCAAAACTAGTGTCTAATAAAAGTGCGCCAAACTTCAATAAGGAGTTATTTAGTTAAAAAGTAGATCATCATGGTTATGAATGTATTAAATGTATATGAGTAAAAAAAGCAAACAATTTGTTATTTTTGATTAGCTATGAATTTTTAGGAACAATTAATATCAAATAACTTTTTATAAACAATGGTTTTTTTTTTTGATCAATTTACTGAAATTTTAAATTTACATGACACATTATACGTCATTCTGAGAAAATAACCTCTAAAAATATTTGAATAACATTTTAAATTATTGTTTCAAAGTAATGTTAAACATTGAAAATGAGTTAAACGGAAAGAGTAAGTGTCAATTAGTCAAAAACTGAATACATGGTGCAAGAAATGACAAAATAAAAACAAATATCGTTACCTCCTTTATAAGTTGACCACTTGTCTAAGTTGACCACCAAAGTACTCACCACAAGTGGTCAATTTACACAGGTTTCCCTGTATTAAATTTATTCATATTTTTTAATTTAATTTAATTTTTATTTCATGAATTGTAATTAACATCATTATTTTGACAATGCTCTCAACTTATGTAAGTATGTAAGACGTTCAATGCAAATATCGCATCAGTCGAACTTCTTCCCCTGCCGTTTTACACCAGTCACGTGTACGAATTCACAAACAGTTCACCAATCCGATATCAAGTACGTCATGTGACCAGGCTCGCGCCAAGACTGATCAGCGCCGTCGTGAAAATGTCTTTCGAACCCCTTTATGTGGTGGCGTTCGAGGAAAATATGATTAACACCTGGAGTGAGGTTTTTTAGACAAATATAACGTTGGCAAAAATACGTTTGACATTTAATTTATTTTTAAAAAAGAATGTGTGCACATTTTGTGCTATGTTAAAATGTACACTTAAATACATTTATTGAAACATAAGTTTTTATTTTTTTAAAAAATTGCATTGAAAGCAAATATATACATATGTATATTACATACTGAACACATCTTATACTACTTAATAAACTGATTGACACTATCAACTTAGTTTGGAAACAGTGGCCCAACCGGAATTTTTTTTTGGGGGGGGGGACACTTAATGTTCACCAAACTGACTAGCCATCGAATCCTAAGTTAAACATTAATTGAACTAAACACGAAATTAGTTTTTAAAACCAAACTTAGTCAGTTACTTTAGGTAGTAGTTTATAGGAGGCACCGACTTCAAAAGGTGAATAAAAATTAAGAAATAGTTTATAATTAGGTAGGTATTAAAATAATTTACCACACATTAATTAAAATCAGTGTTTATTTTATAATTGGGTGTTTAGTTTAGTTTAATTTTGTTCTGGAATTGTAAAATAAATTGCATTTCTAGGTTTGGGTAGGAAATGGTATGTAAGTGTAATCAGTTATTTTTGCTTTTTAGTACCTAGGTGTTTTTCGAAGGCGTTTTTTTTTATTTAAAAGTAATTCATTTTTTGTTTTTTAGTGGTGTAAATATAAAATAAATACGTAGGATAGAGAATGTGGTACATGACGTTGAGGCCTTTCTTACGTGCATCTCGAGTAAGAAAGTGTCAAGCACATGAGTCTGAAAACAGCTAAAATGAGCACGATAGAGAAAGAATTAGACCACAGCTTCTCGGAGACTTCCGACGACTGTGAATAAAGGCTTTTTCAAATGCGCAACTATGTACGAAAAAAAAATTGTCTTCATCATTAGTTTGACTTTATTAAAGTTTGCTTTCCGAAAGCAAATACACGAGTCACTAAAAAAAGAACAGAAATCGCTTCAAGTTTAAAATTGTAAATTGTAAACTGCATGTTGTAAAATTGGAAACTGTTAATTGTAATTTTGTAAATTATATTTCACAACAATACATATCACACAACCATCGATAGAGCTGTCATAGTTGATAGTTTTAGGAAAAAAGAACTTTGCAAAAGTACGAGTATACGTAGTTCTCAGCAGAGTCAGAAGGAATATTCTTTGGAATAGCTCTATCTGATTTAGAACCCTCTAAACTTTTAACTAAACCCCACGATGAACGAGCATTAGCAGAAATGCAACAATTGAGACATCCCAAAGTAGACTAGATTCAGTATTTAGTTAGAACCATTTAAATGCTTACGGTTTCCCAAAATATAAATAAATTGTGAATTGTAATTTGTAAAATTATAAATTGTTAAATTGTAAACTCTAAAATTATAAATTGTAAAATTGCAACATTGTAAACTGTAATTTATGTTCCACGACAATACGTGTCATGTAACTCGTGATAAAAGTCGCAAGTTTGTTCAAATAGCCCCATAATAGATGAAGGTAAAAAATTCCACTAGAATGAATTTTATGCTTGCCTCAGAGAATCCTTGATTCAAAATTTCCATAATAATTACTTTTAATAATAATGTTTTTTAGTACTTTCTTTTACTATGGATAAAGAAAGTACATATCTTTGTTTTGTGTCATTTTCTTTAACAATGGGTTTTATATTTAATTGATTGTGAGGGAAATACGTGAAATTTAATGTTTTTTACCCGTAGAACAAATATGGTCAATCAAAGATTTGGAACCTAAGTTAGACCACCTCCTATCCACTAAACAAACAAAAAATCATAAAAACCGGTTCACTAAGTGAGACGGATATACAAACTTAATAAAGTATAAATTGCTTTAAATATGAGTAGGATATTTGAAGAGTTCCCTCGATTTCATCAAACCCGGACTAGATTAGCATTAGACCGCCGGGGAAGTATACCATTTCAAACAAAAAAAGAATTTTCAATTTTCCTAATCGGTGCAGATATCTTCGAGTATTTATGGAACATGGTACAAAGAAAAAACAAATCCAACGCATTCAAAACCTCCTCTTTTTTTTTTTTTTTTTTGTACCCTGCTAATTAGTATAACCCTAATTTCAAATTAAACTTGTGGCAGAATGTAATAGTAAATCTAGAACACAGGTCAAATTTCAGAAATCAGACATCAGTTACAATATATTATTAAAGAATACATGTATAAATTAGGGAAGGGGGCGTTCTGTATTCAATTCTTCGTGAATTGAACCCTAAATATATTTAAAAACTGAAATATTTTTACAAAAGTTACATTTTAGTGACTAAATAAAGTTATTTATTAGTAAAAAAATATTAAGGTGATTGATCAACTATTAAAGTATCAAAATATACATTTAATTTACTGCTTTGCTACGTGGTAGTAAATACATCAGTAACACCAAAAGTTTTAAATAAACAGGCGGCATCGCGAAAATTAATCATCCATATGCCGCGAGAACTAAATAGCGTTCTAGCTGTGAAAATGCATCGGTCACGGAAAAACCACGTGACCTGTGACGTATTCCGCCCACTGACGTAAGCTGGACTACGTAGGCACAGCGTGTGAAATTTAAAGTTTCTTTTACCTCTCCGGGACCCCTTATCAGATCCTGACCAAATTACCATGGGACCATCTGGGAAGTATACCTTTCCAAACTAAAAAAGAATTTTTCAAATCGGTCCAGTAGTCTTGAAGGAATCAGAAAACATGCATAAAAATCCGCAGACGAATTCATAGCCTCCTTTTTAGAAGTCGGTTAATAACTCAGAAATCATGCACAGCTTTGGGCTCTTTTCTCATTCAAAAGTAGTTAATTTTAAGGAAATTCCAATTAAAATTTCAATACATTCAAAGTAGCATAAAACTTACCGCCATTATCAACATATCCTTTTCTCAACAAATTAAATTACTGCTGTTTAAAAAAGTAATTTTAAAGCTTATTTAGAAATCTTTTTTCTATCTTATCTCTTTTCTAGCATAAAAGATTTATAGAAGATCGTATAAAAAGCAAATTTATTGCCTTTCCCAGATGAATATTTCATTCATCAAGGAGATGACATGACTTCACTTTTTGTAGATTTTTTTGTATGAAATTCTTTGTTTAGTGGAGATTAGAAAGGTAAGTACACAAATTTTGTTCCGTTCCTTATGCAATGGCGCAGCGAAGAGGATAGGAAGCGTAGTTATAATCCTTCCCCTGAAGAAACAAATTATAGCATTACAGCGCCAATCTTTCCAATAAAATCTTTCTTTTCAAAAAATACAATTCCAATATGAGTCTACCTATGTGTCTATCATCCATCCATTTACTAAGATATGTTTTTTAAATTTATCTATTTCTGTCTATCAATCGCTTTATACCTATCTATCCATCTTCATATGTATTTCTCTATCTACATATATATTTATACTAATCTATTCATATTTGTCTAGCTATTTATATTTATATCTGTATACTTATATCAACCTATCTATCTGCGTGGGTGTAAAAAAAATGAAAACCTCCTCCGAGAAAAGTTTTTCGCTCCGCCATTGAAGTTACGTTATACAGGGTGTCCGAAAAATCATTGACCCATTTTACAAAATCATAGAAAAGCAACAAATAGTTGTATGAATGTGCGGTTTGCGCCATAACACTTCATAGGTTCAAGCATTTTTACTTCCTTTTACAAAAAAGGAAGCATTGTATTCGCGAAAAAATTTCACTCAAAAATCGACCTTAATTTCCATTTTACTCACCCCCGAATTAATGTTGAGTGTTTTTTTTTCCCCCCGACTCGACCACGCATGGATAAATGCCTAAGAACGTATAGACACGCGAAATATCAATTTTTACGATTACCGAGTTAATTACCACGAGTTTTCTCGTGACGTCTGTATGTATGTGCGGATACGCCTATGTTTGTCGCATAACTCAAGAACGGTATGTCCTAGAAAATTGAAATTTGGTGCGTAGATTCCTAGTGGGGTCTAGTTGTGCACCTCCCCTTTTGGTTGCATTCGGTTGTTTCTAAAGGGGTCTTTTGCCCCTTTGAGGGGGGGGGAATCATTGTTAATTGCGATGCAAACTCAAGTGGTGTTAAAATTTGGCGGACACTTGGCGATATATCGCCAGTCTTTTGGTCGCCACGCTTTGTTGCCAACTTGACGACAAATTTGGCGATTTTTTTTTTTTTTTTGAGCAATCACGATTTCTTATTGTTCTCATTTGACTGTTTTGATGTCCTATCTTTTTATTTTCCCACCGCCACCCTCCGCACCCTGTCCCCGTCGACCGGCTCCTCACGATGTTGCTCCTATAGCGAAACCCGTCTCCAGGTTGCATCCATGTCCTACACACACGCGCATACATACACAACTACACACACACACGCGCATACATACACAACTACACACACACACGCGCATACATACACAACTACACACACACACGCGCATACATACACAACTACACACACACACGCGCACATACACACATACACACAACTACCCACACATTTATGCGTGCACACTGACACAAACACATATGCCTACACACACATACACATACACCCCCCCCCACGCACACACACATACACACATTCATATACACAACTACCCACACACTTATGCCAGCACACAGACAAACACACATGCCTACACACACATACACATATCCCTACACACAAACACACATACCCCACACACAAATACACACGCCTACATACACACACTTGTGATTGCGAAAAACATAATTTGAATTCAAGATGTCAAAATTCAAATTATTTTTTTTAATCTGGCTTCAATTTAGCCAATGTTGGTGATAGTTAGAGAGTAAACTGATGTTATGAGCAAAATGACATTATATTGGAGTATAAGGAAGTCATGTGATGCACACATCAGCTCGTTTATTGCATCCCAAGAAAGGGGGAAAATGAAAAAGAGGAAAAAAGTGTAATTGGTATAAGTCTTTCTGAGAGCTTAAAAATGATATCATCTGAAGAAAATCTTAAATAATTATAGTTTAGATTTTAAGACTAATACCAACGTGTAAAAATGTGAAGCTTTTGTTTTCTCTCAAATTTCGCAATGTTCCTCTAAGTTCTGGGTTTGTTTCTATTCATCAAACTCTAGGTTTTTACATCTCTAAATGTACAGTCTTGAAACTGCAGGGATGATCAATCTTTCCGCCATCAAACGATCTAGTGTCTCGGAGAACCAGAGGATGGGAGATTTCTCCTCTGAGTTATCATTAATTTACATGAATATCTTTAAATGCTAAATGATATTTTTCCAAAACTATCATCACATTTTATAAAGAGTAAGGTTCTTTTTTAGTTGCTACATGCTACCGCACCGTACATTAATTCTCCAAAGAGTTGGTGCGAGAAGTTTTTTCAGAAACTGCTGCAGTAAGGGTTTTTTTTTAGCCAGGGGTGCCCACCTGGGGGGGGGGGGGTCATGGCGCAGATTGCGTCATTGAAATTTTTAGGGGGTAAATCGACTGGCATTTTCCTCATTTGGGGAAGAGGGCTCTTGCTTTGGGAGGGGGGTCTTCGCGATATTTAGGGGGGACCCCTGTTTTAGCAATCAGGACACAAAAGTTCATCAATTGAAACCACAACAGATTTTAGAAAATGAAAAACAATTTAAGTCATGACCCTAGAACACACGTAGAAGTGTACTAACGTTACCAAGAAAGCTTTTTTAAATAAGGATCAAAACAAAAAGAAAAAAAAAATGTTTTAACCTGAAGTTGTTTTCTTTTCTTAATTTATTTGATTTAATTTTAATTTTTTTAATTTTTGAATGAATTATCTTTATTAGTGCAAGATTTATAACACCTCATAAATTACAAAATACATTTATTGTGTTTTCCCTTTAGACTTCAATAAACTAGAAATCATCAAGGAAGACAGAAAAAATGATTAATTTTACACCAAAGACTTTGAAAATTGTAAAGACTTGTAATTTGTATCTAGGCTACATAGTGTTTGTAAGTATTTCATTATCTTTTCACTGTTGTTAAATTTGCAGTCGCTATTTTTAAAATAATAGCAATATCATCATTATTATTCTTGAAAAACAATGAATCAAAGACTTCGTAAAGAACAATATGTAGGGGACCATGTGGCAAAGGCTACGTTCGACGAGCACGACCGAGAGCGACCGGTTAGTTAATCACGTGACAACTAATGATCACGTGCTCCAATCAACCAATCAACAGCTAAAAATGGTAACCGGTGAGGTAACCGATAGATGATAGAACCGCCGAAGATTAAAGCATTTGGTAATACAGGCAATTTTAAAAAATTGATATTCATGTTTTGTTGCAAATCAAAAATTATTTTTTGTTACTATAAAATGGTTAAAAATTTTGGTATTAACATTTTAAATTGGGGAAGGTGGCCCAAAGCGGGTAGGCCTTCGTATGCCCCCCCCCCTCATGGTGTGTAAGCGACGATGCATACGTATATCGAGTTTACATGAATACCCTCGAGTTTTTTTTTTTTTTTTTAACCCAGCCGTAGGTGGGGTCTGGTCTTTGGGGGACCGGTCCCGTCCCTATGCCGGTCCCAAGCCCGGGTAAATGGGGAGGGTTTTACGATGGTGTAGCATCCACGTATGTAAAACGACCACTCTTTACTTGCGTGTGAGCAGATTTGTATCTGCCCAATGGCTATCGAGTGGAACAGTGAGTAGGCAATGGGCACCACCGGAGTCAGGTCCGTACCTGGGTCCACGGTGTCTAGAGTCGTAAGTGGTTTAGATCTCGTTCCCTTATGGGTAAGGGGGCCCCGGCCGAAAGGTCCGTTCTCTGGAAGCCCCAGATGGCATAGCAGAGTGGGGTTCCCTGTTCCGTACCGTACCCTCGAGTTTTTATCAGTCCCAGCGAAGCAGCAGTGAAGCGGCATGACGCTACGAGGCTTAAAATAAAAAAATGAAACATTTCTAAAAAAAAGAAGTTTTGTAACTTGTGATTAGTCGAAGACCAGCTTATTTTTTTAATTGTTAATAATATTACGTTATTCTGAGCCCATCCACTTACAAACTACTATTTGTCTATTAATTTAATCAGTTATTTCTTTATGTTTTACTAGTGGCACCCCCACGGCTTTGTCCGTAGTAGAAAATTAAAAGGTCTTTTGGTTCGCCTGTATATATTACAAATAATGTATGATAAATTTCTTCTTGCCCATGTTACGGTTCCACGTTATGATAACTTGGTAATTTACACGTCCATCTTATGATGATTTTGCCTGGGAAAATGTTGAAAACAAAGCATTATTTGAATGAGTAATAAACATAAGTAAAGCACAAAGTTTTTAATTATTGTGCTAACTACGTTTGTTGTAGCAGAAACAAAACCCTCTGTTTTATAATTTTATACATTATGTACCTCAATGGAATTTGGTGATAATTGAGTTTAGTATCAATCGTTTCAAGGGGTGCAATCAAACGTTTTTCTCGTGAAGAGTCATTACTATACCTCAAGAAGTAATGCAAATATTAACTAAAATTGATGTACAAGCAGGCACGACTCCTGGGGTAGGCGACCTGCACCACCCTCTAAGGTGGCAGATTTTAGGGGCGGCAAAAATTTCATGATAGCAAAATGTAAGGGGGTAAATAAAGATAAGAAAATGAAAAACTCAAATTTGTTCCTTATTTATTTATTATTATTATTTTATTTTATTTACTAGCAAAAATACCCGGCGTTTCCTGGGTCAGAAATAAATGTAAGAAACAATCGCTACTTCCTGAAAGAACTCAAAACATATTACTTTGACGTCATTAAAAATCGAGCTTCTTCCTTACCCATTAAAGTAAAATAGCAATAAGTATAAAGAACGAACGAATGTTCATTTAGAAACGAAAGCACAAATTTAAGCATATAAAAATTTGAAGAATTTTCAAAATATGAAATAACAAAAACAAACATCACTGAAAAAACCGTGTGCTTTATTTAATTAAATAGTACACACTCAAAAGAAAAAAAAAGCTCGCTACTGTGTTTCTTTAGGGATGCAAAAAGTAGAGTTTCCAAAAATGTTTAAACGACATTAAACTCATGTCTGCTCCAGGGAAACCTTGATTCAAAAATTTCATTATGATTACTTTTATTATTGCTGTTGTTAGGCAACGAATTTTTGCAACAATGGGTTTTATATTCGCAACTTCAAAGCTCGAATACGCTACCTTGCGGTGATTACCAATACTAAAGAAAAAGGTAAAACATTCCATTCCACGAGTTTTCTTTAGGGTAAATTACCGGCTTCAAGCAGTTTGTGGTGTAATGTAATTTCAAAAGAATAAAAAAGAAAGCTTCGCACAAATCAGGGGCGTAGCTAAGGGGGGTTTTGGGGACAACCCCCCCCCGAAAAGTTAGTCTCAAAAAAAAGAGAAAAAGAAGAGAGAAGAGAAAGAAAAAAAAAGAAGAAAAGGAAAAAATTCCAAGCGATTATATATATATATATATATATATATATATATATTATATATGTATATATATATATATATATATATATATATATATATATATATATATATATATATATATATATATATATATATATATATATATATATATATATATGTATATATATATATATATATATATATATATATATATATATATGTATATGTATATATATATATATATATATATATATATATATATATATATATATATATATATATATCCCCGAAAGTCGGGTCTAGGGCTACGCCACTGGCACAAATACGATGAAAAAGTACTGTTTTTCACGACCTTCTTAGACTAAGTTTTTTAGCGATAAATTATAGCCTAAGTTGTTCCCAGATTATGTAGCTATCTATGGTGAAAAAATGGTTAAAATCCCTCCAGTAGTTTTGAAGTTTACCCCGGACAGAGATTAACCCTTTATGTATAAAGATTTATTTATTTATTTATTATTTTTATTTATTTATTTTATTTATTTATTTATTTATTTATTTGCAGCTCACATTGCAGCCCCGCATCATTAAAACTCATCTAAATTTTCGTTTTTGTTTGTTAAGGTCGCCGGCTTACCCTTAACAAAACCCTTTTCCCTTAACAAAAATAGGCTACAACTGAACTTATTTAGGACGTCATGTTCATTTTCGAAAAATTAAGAGAGCATCCTCGATCCTCCTCCCCATTCCCTATTGTTAAAAATCGTCTAAAACTTCATTTTTAGGTCTTCAATTTCAAGAAATTTCAAAGGCATCAGAGTCTCCGAGCTTGAACACTTCATAAAAGTCCCTGAACCCCTCTTCCTCCGATTATCAGAAATCTTGTAAACTGCAAATTTAGAACTAGAATTTCGAATATTTTCCGGGGGAGGACTTTCACGAAAGTTAGACTTACGACGGTAAATTCATGTTAATTCTTTCTCCACTTATGTAACTCTTAATTTGATTGTTCAAGTGCTAGTTATGACACCCCTCCCCTCCCCCTCCAAGCAAAAATCTGGACTCACTCTCTTGCTATATATACGCTTCAAAAAAAAATGAGTGTCTGCCAAACCCCCCTCCTCCCAATTTTTTGGCCTCGTGACGACCTTGTTAAAAGAAAATGCCTTCCTTCACTTCAATGAAAGTTGGATCGAGACACTAATATAAGATTTTTATGAGCTGAATCTTGGTATTCATGGCAATAAGTAAATACCGAAAAGTCACATGAAATGTATAAAGATAAAAAGTTTCGTTAGGATCACAGTATAGTATTTATTTAGGTTATAAATTAATGAAATTTCTCTAAAAACATTTTAGAGTGCAATAACACTGATTGCCTGTAGTTGAAAAATTAAAAGGTCATTTGGTTCGCCTGTATATTTACAAATAATGGATGACGAATTTCTCGCCAATTGGCTAAGTTTATTCGCTCTCCCATTCCACGTCTTGATAATTTCGTAATTTACTCGTCCATCTTACGATAACTTTGATGCTCCGGAAAATGTTCTTAAAATTGGAATAGAAAAAGAACAAAATCGAATTTTCGAAAACTCGCTTCGAGGTGCATACCTCCATGCTACAAACTAACTTTGTGCCAAATTTCATGAAAATCGGCCGAACGGTTCTGAGGCGCTATGCGCGTCACAGAGATCCAGACATCCTCCAGACAGAGAGACTTTGAGCTTTATTATTAGTAAAGATAATGCTGGTAAACTATACATGTTTGATATCCATACTTGCGCAGTGAACGCGGACTGATAAAGTGATGTAACGCGGTTTGAGTTGACGCGAGATAATAGATGACGATGTCGTGTGGCACGTGAAAGTGTGATGCTGTATTGATGTATTTTTTCATTCCTGTGCATTTTGTTCACATCGACTAAATTTTTATTCGTTTTAACATGACCTCATATTTGGTTTCCAAGAAAATCCCTAGACATCCTACCTTACTCCCTACATATATATAAACGAATTTAAAGAGTAGACCGGGTGACAGAATATCTGATGAAAGAGCGCAGATTGTTCTACGTTATTAAAGTCAAAAATCATTAAGTGAAATATTAATATGAACTGTATTTTTAGTGAACAATATTAGTACTGAAATAGAGTAATCAAAATTACTACAAAGCAAAACGTTTATTGTGGCGTATTTACTGTTTAAAAATATCTAATTCAAGTTATTTGTACAGGGAATGTGCTTTGCTATACCTGGACCAACATTGTTGGATCTTCAACACATCATAAAGACGGATTCGGAGCATATAGCTTTTGTTTACACTGCAAGATCAATTGGATATTTGATTGGTTCTTTCACTGGTACGTAAAAATAAAGGAATTAAAAGTTACATCCGGACGGAACAGCAGGACACATAAGGCTCGCGAACTGTTTTGTCCGTTCCGCAAGAAGCTTACAAACCATTTTTACTTCCTTTGACAAAAAAGGAAGTATTGTATTCGCGAAAAATATTTCACTCAAAAATCGACCTTAATTTCCATTTTGCTCACCCCCGAATGAATGTTGAGTTTATTTTTCAACCCGATCACACGTGGATATATGCCTATGAACGTACAGACACCCGAAATATCCATTTCGACGATCCCCCGAGTTAATTACAACGAGTTTTCTCGTGACGTCTGTATGTGTGTATGTATGTCGCATAACTCAAGAACGGAATGTCCTAGAAAGTTGAAACTTGGTGCGTAGACTCCTAGTGGTGTCTAGTTATGCATCTTCCTTTTTTGTTGCATTCATATGCTCCAAAGGGGGTCTTTTGCCCCTTTTGGGGGGGGGGAATCATTGTTAATTTCGATGTAAACTCAAGTGGTGTTATAATTTGCCGGACACTTGGCGATACATTGCCAGTCTTTTGGTCGCTAAGTTTTTTCGCCAACTTGGCAACAAATTTGGTGATTTTTTTTTTAATCCGGTTTTTATTTGGCCACTGTTGGTGATATTTAGAGAGTAAACTATTGAATCATATTAAAACTGCCAATAATGAGAAAATGACATTAAATTGGAGTAAAAGGAAGTCAGGTGATGCACACATCAGCTCGTTTTCTTTAATTTGCTACTTTTCTTTTAAGCATTTTTTAAGAAAACTAAGCCCAGAAAATCTCAAAAACTATCGCTCAGCACTTAGACCATCTGTACTGAAATACTGTTGGATGGTTGTCCCGTCTCGCCTCTAAAAATTTACTAGGGGGCCAAAGGAAAAAAGGTTGGAAAGGCCGTTTCTAAATTGCTAGTGAAAAAAGGGTACTTTCTGTCTTGACCATAAATGTTTCAATATTTCAAAATGGAGTAGATTTATATCGAATAGAAAATAGTTTTATGTGATGAGAATGTAAATATCTCCCTCTCACACTTACACACACGTCAGTCAGTCTGCGCCCCCCCCCCCCCCATTTCTTGCAACTTTAATGGAAAAATAGTCCCATTGAAAAAAAACTTTTCCCTGAATAATCTCCTTCAGGAACTAGTCATCATTAGAGGTTTGTAACAAAAAAAAGTTACAGCATTTGAAAATTTAAATTTTTATGTAATAATTTTGGAATACATGATTTACGCAAATGCACCAAATATTAAACAATTTCTTAGAACTAAAGCAATATTTGCTGTATTTTATTATTTACATCTTGGTTCAATAATTAATTTGCCAAAAAAGAAAAAGAAAATACTGAAAAGTATTAATTTATTCATTAATAATTTAAAGAAAAAAATTTAATGATTAAAGTATTCATCTTTTTTCAAGGGAACTAATTGGTAATTTATAACTCACTTTAGAGGTAAATAGACTTTCAAAAGTTGGGAAACGCTGTGATATATGGGTAATACATGCAGTAAAGAATTTTTTTATTTGAACGTTCAGAGGTTGTTATTATTGGAGAGTGGGTGAATTAAAATGTTTAACAGATTGCCTGTGGTGGAAATTCATGCATTTTCCCCTAAAAACCAAAATTTATGAAAATTGTTTTTACCACCAAAAAATTAAGAAAATTTTGATTTAGAATATAGTATTTTTAGTTTTCTGTCCAACAAATGTGCATAAAATAAGATTAAAATAAAAGATTTAACAATTTTGTAAGAGAACTTTCTCGAAACGATCTGATGATTGGACTTTTCATCGCTAAAAACAGACACAGCCAATGGCCAATGTGGTATGAGTAGTACTTTTTTTCTTTTTTGAGCTATATCAAATTGCTTATTATCCTCACTAGACAAAAGTTGATGTTGCTCCGATTTTTCAGATTGCCATGACGACGAGAATAAGTTTGTTGCTTTAATGTTTATTAAGAGGACAAACTTTCGTTGCTATGGTTACAAATAGTTTGCATTCATGAGACTTAACTTAAGCAGATTTTACTTTTAAAAGGTGGGGGGAGGGGGAGGGTGTAAAATTTCGATTTTTCAAGAAAAACATCAACAGAGATGAACTTAAAAAGCAAAACTTCATCTGAATACAAAATTTCAAGATGACTAATTCTTATCATTTAAGATTGATAAGAAATAAAAATTCATTGCGTTATACGCTGTAAATAATCTTAGTAATAAAAAATTCACTGGTGGATTGGCTATAAAATTTTTGTCTTTATTTTCACATCTTGATCACCATTTCGTTTTTTATGGATATACCTCCTTTTACCGATTTTAGAAAACTAACAGTCATAATATGACAGGTGCAAATTTCTTGGCCATTTTCATTCCATTTCATTTGTAGAAACAAGAAATCCAACGAGTAGGTTCCTATCGCAATTCGTGATTGTGATAAACTTAATTTGAATTCAAGGCATTAAAATTCAAATGCTTTCATCTTTTTTCTAAACGTAGTCTTATCTACTGTACTTGTATTTTATAGGAGGGATGATTTTTGATTCCATAAAATGGAAACAGCTTATCTTGATAGTCTGCGCATCACTTGAATGTCTCACTATATTGGCAATTCCATGGAGTCGAAGTTTCGAAGTTCTCACTTCCATCATGGTATTGAACGGAGCTTCTATGGCAGCTTTTGACACTTGTAAGTTGATATTTCATACTATCCAATACATAGGGGTTTGTAAAATTATTTTCCTTGCTGTTTTTCAGTGTAAAAAAGAGCGCAACGAGAAATAAAAATCCTTTTCTCAGAGTCCTCACTTATTTTATTTATTTATAGCGAACTTCTGTTTCAACTTTCAATATACATAGGATATCTAATATCGATAGTGGGATTCTGAATAGGTACTTACAATAAAAAGAAATAGTAGTTCTAATTCTGAAAAACTGATTCTCTGAATGTTTCTTTTCATTCTAAAAAAGTACCGCTAATTATAAAATTTGAAATGACCATTTTTTTTAAATTTAGAGGCAGCTTTAATTGTTCAAAGTTTACTAAAATGAGAAAATTTTGACAAATGTATGTCTGTTCCTGGCAGGTATAGGGCATTTTGTCACAAAAAGAAAAGTTTCCCGGAATTGTGTTTAAAGTCCTTTTACCTTGGAACCAATATTTGAAATATGCTAGAAAGTGGTGTATTCTATCGTCAATCTTGTTTACAATTAAAAATTGAGCCTAATTATTTTATAATAGAATATTTGAATTTATAAAAAATTGAATACTATAGTTCTTAGACCCTGATTTCGAAAAAATGTGCATAGTGCTCTTTAGTTTTTACCTCCCAGGTACAGATCCATTTACTTATGATATGCCCTTATACAAAGTCCCATTCAAAATTAGTAGACCCCTCACGCAAGTTGAAATTTCACATTGTGGAAAGAGTATGCATACAATTTTTTTATAATCATACTCAATTATTTTAGACATTTGTAAACCTCCCTCAAACTGTTTTAACCAATTTCTTTGCTGTTTTTTACACAAAGATTTGCATTTAAAATGTACTTCAGAAAGAAAAAAAACCACGTTATTCAACATAAAATATTTTTACGAAGCACAAAATCAATTGGAGAGAGAGGTATATAATGAAACAGTACAAAATAATAAAATGCAGTACTATAATAGTACTGTACAGTAGGTACAATAATTATATATTATTATATCTACTCAACAGAGGGGTATGATTATATACTAGAAAATTCCCCATCATGGTATGACAGGTGAAAATTGCTTCTACATTTGAATGAATTGCCTGTTGGGTGATATTTTGATAGTTGAAATTTTAACCTTAATTCCAGTGGATTAACCAAGAACTACAGTAGGTAGTATTCATTGTTGATTATTTTTCGTTTCTTCATTCTCCTTAAATGACAGTTATACCAGTCAATCATTCAAATTACCAGTTCCAGTTCAGTCTTGTCAAAGTGAAGCATTTCCCTGCATGTCAAAAATTTCCAAAAAATATAATCAAATTATCATGATGTGGCGCGAGTTTCAGTGTTGATGAGGTCAGGAGCGTTACTCTATCAGTGAATTCACTATTATATACTATATGAGGATTATCTAAACCGAATGCTCGCGATTACATTAACCACCGAAATGTTTTGTGTTGGGAGCGAAGAATTTGCCTTAGCTCTAAAATTTGCTACTTGTGAAAAACTTACGTTCTAGCCATTTTACGCAAGTAGAATCGCATAGTAGCTCGAGTCCACTGTAATAATAATGTATTATTTCACGATACATTGAGATTTCAAAAACGTACTCTAAAACAATTATACCAAAAGAAAGATTTTTCATAAATTTAATCTTAACGTGGCTCTCTAAAGTGATATTTTTCTCTTTTTAAAGTGATTCTGGAACGTTTTGCACGTTTTATGTGTTCTAAAAACATTCTTCTCTTTCAGGTTGCAATGTTTTCTTACTCAATTTGTGGGGTAAAGACAGTGACCCGTACTACCAAGCCCTGCACTTTACTTTTGGACTTGGAGGTTTAATAGCTCCCCTGATTGCTGCACCATTTCTAGGAAATTACAATGAATTCCAAAGCGAAACTTTTAACTACAAAAACATCACATCGTTTACCAATAATGTAACAGATCAACTCCATGACGAAGAGTTTTTTGGTAATGTCCCAAAAATCACGTATGCATATTCCATTGTGGGTGCTGCTGTATTTCTTGTAGTTCTGCTTTATCTGTCAACCTTTGTGATATCCCCCACAGATGAATACAGTGAAAAAGATGAGACAAAGAGTAGCATAAAGCAAAATCCGTTCTTTTTCGTTGTAGCTACCAGCCTGGTTTTTGCGATGTTATTCATTCAAACTGGTACAGAGATTGGTTACGCACAGATGCTAACGCCATATGCTGTGAAAGGAAAACTGAAACTGCCGACAAAAACTGGATCTTACATCACTTCGGCATTTTGGGCTGCATTTTCCATTTCTAGGTTTTGCTCAGTCTTTATGGCAATCAAATTTACCAATTTGACATTGATAATATACGATATCATAGTAACATCTGTTGCTGCTGTGGTCTTAACGGCTTTTTCGAACCAAGTGTGGGCATTATGGCTCTCCTCAGTACTGTTCGGGATTGGAACAGCTTCCTTTTTTCCGGCCGTAGTTGCGTGGTTTGGCACATACATCAGCGTTACGAACAAAGTAGCTGGTATTTTACTGTGTAGTGCTGCCTTTGGTGAACTAGCGATACCTTTTACGATAAGCTTCACAATTGAGACTACACCTGAAGTTTTCATATACATGGTGCCAGCAAGTTGTGCATGCTCTGCTCTTATAGTGCTCATTCTCTATCTAATTTTCAGAAACAGTCCATCTAATACAGACGCTGAAAAGCAGCCCTCTATTGACGCACATATTTCAAACGTTAGTCTTTGAGAATAAAGTAAATAGGGGGCAAGGGGACACACATGAGCAACTTTTTTTTTATTTTTAAATATTATTACTTTCTCAGCGCAAAAATGTTCTTATGATTAAAAAGCTTTTTCTTTGAGTCATGGAATATTTTGAGATTTTTTTAAAAATATCTTAATTTCACACACACACACATGATAATTCTTTGAAATGTCTTCAATTGTTCACAGGGAACAAAGATTAATAGTACTTATGTTGCACTTAATGAAACATTAGTTTTGAAAGTAAATAAAGTAAAATAAATTTTCTGCCCAAGAAATTTTTGTGATAGGCTGAATACTAAAAATAGTAAAATTGTTTCCATGCAAAAAACGATGGTACACTTGATAGAATTTTTGAACAATCAAGACCTAGCTTTCATTTTTGAAAAATTTACTCCGCTCTCGGAAGGGGCCATGGCTTGCCTTGGAGCTGCCAATGGTTGAAATTGCTTTATTATACATGATTTACTTTAAATTAAAATTAGGTATCTGAATTTTCAATATCCTAGTTGGTTGCCAAAACTAAGTTATGTTTTTTTTTTCTTTAAGAAAGAAGGCAAGGGGGGGGGTTGGTGTCAGTCAGTTCTTAGAAGGGGGGAAAGGGCTTCAAAAAAAGGTTGGGAAACACTAAACAAAAATCACATTTTTGAAACTTCAAAAAATTTTCAGGGGGAGTCCAAAGAACCTCTCCTTTCCCTTTGTTCTACTAGTTTGCAATGAAATTTAATATCCTGACTGTTTTTTAGCAAGAAAAACTCATTTATGTAGTAAAAAATAGGGGTTCCTATTTGAAAACTCGGACTTTGTGTTCATTATCCTTTGATACCTATGTTGATTGTAGGGTTCATACACTTGTGGTTAAAAAAAATTCCCCGACTTTTCCAGGTTGTTTTTAAAAAAATTCCAGGTTACTCACTTCATTCAAAATTACGTTTAAATAACAATATTTTCAAAATAATTAAAATTATTAAAAGTAGCACCGCGTAAGAAATGAAACTTTAACTTTCAAATTTTTTTAAAAATCTTGGAATTTTTTTTCTTTTTAATCAAAAAATTTCAATTCTTTTAACATCTTGCTCAAAATTGTTTTCATTTGTTTAATATTTGTTGAAAACAAAGTATTTTCAACTTAATAACGAATAAA
Organism: Uloborus diversus; assembly: GCF_026930045.1. NCBI lineage: Eukaryota > Metazoa > Arthropoda > Arachnida > Araneae > Uloboridae > Uloborus > Uloborus diversus. The sequence goes on along the minus strand of NC_072731.1, from coordinate 248,633,485 downwards.
TACCTTTGTGCTGAAAAATAAATGAATCAATTAACCAATGTTTTGAAGCGTGCTTCAAAACGTTGGGTAATTGATTCATAAAATTTACTTTCAACTTATTTTAGCATTTTGCTGAAATCATGCAGCAATATTTTAGCATCCGTTTTTGGTTTACAATACTTCTTTTCATTTTCTTATTAGTATTATTAGAATATAACACAAAACATTGAGTAAAATACAAAGCTATTTTTCAGTATAAATATGATTAACATGCTGCATCAATCGGCATACCATATATAATGCATAATAACAACATCTGTGGATCATAGGCCAATGCCAATAATCACCAGTTCATTCTTTTGCATATTGAAAGATATTAAAATAAAAAAAAAATTCTTTTCCAGAAAATAATTTTTTAAAATTCATAATTTATTGCCCATTTTATGCTACTTTCAATAGTTTAAATTGAGATAAACATTCAATCGTTTTTGGAAATTTACATCAACTTTCATCTTCCAAACAACCAAATGTGCCGACTAAGTGAAAAATTGAAGATAGAAAAGTAGATTTTTGAGTTTGTAGCATAAAAAAAGTTATAGATGATTAATAATCCTTAAAAAACTACAATTAAGACAAAATAGCTAGTTTTTAGCACATAAGCGTCTAAATCATTTAGGATAAAAAAAAATGTACTAAAGATAAAATTTTGTGTTTTTCGAAAAAAAATTATGAATTATTTGAGATAAAAAGGGGCAAATTTTGCATTGTTTCAATAGTTTGCATTACAATAAACATTCAATGCTATTTTCAGAAACTTAAGGCACATAAAAAGTCTTGTTTCTTCTATCTTGTGAATGACCAAATATGGTGCTATGCCAAAAATTAAGGAATAATTTTTTGAATTTGTAGCATAAAAACAATTTAAAAATGATAAATCTTCATTAAACTACAATTGAGTTGAAAATTTTTAGCACATTGGTGGGATAAGATAAAGTTATAAGAGAACAAAATTTCTCCATTTCCCAGGAATATTATTTTAAAAAATCCAAAAAAAAAATCTATAATATATTTTGCATTATTTTTATTAGTTTTCAGCACAAAAAAAAAAAAAAAAATTCTGCCTTGTTTTTGGAAACTTAAGGCATTTAAGTATTGTGTCTACTTCCATCTTGTGAATAACCAAAAACGGCGGCTACGTTTCACACTTAAGTTGAAAAGACTTTAAAATCAAAGAACGATTTTTCCCGATCGAACCTCTCATCCTCAGGCTTGTGCTTCCAAAGCAGTAAATTGTCTTCTCCCGTGTTGAATTTATGCATAATTCCTGTTCACCCGAGGAATTTTTTTCTAGGGAACTACTGATGGGCAAAAATGGCGACTGCAGAAGTTTTTTTTGTTGGATCGCCTCTTTTTTCATTGCCGTCATTTTGCTTCAAAATTTTTACAAATTTTTTCAGGAAACATCGATAAAAACTAAGATTAGATTTCATGGAATGAAATTCCCTGTGAAAAAAATTTTTGAGGGGCAAAATTGGAAAATTCCGTGACATTTTTAACTATGTCATTTTTCCTGACAATTCCAGGTTTTCCTGGAGCGTACGAACCCTGTGATTGATACCTTTCTTTCTTTCCATAGATTTATAATAGCCAGATAATAAAGAGTGTTTAGTTCTTTTACTTAAGACTGCACTTCATGCCAATTATATCGAAAAGTAACAAAAACCACACTCCCACTAATATGAAAATATATTAATTTCTCATAGCCAGGGAAATGACATTTACCCTCTCCTCACCCTTCTAAATGACTAGTCGAACATGAGAGCATTTTTTTTCCAGCACAGAGCTACAAAAATAATAATAATAATAATAATAATAATAGAAACAATAGTGAAAAAAAGAAAAGTACTTTCTGTGTCTTTTTTAAGATCTAAGTGAGACAAAAAAGTTAAGTCTTTTTAATGGTTTTTAAGAATTATATGAACACTTCCTCTTCTCAAAGTTTTTTTTAATTGTTTTAAATTTAAGAACTGTTAGCTTACTCTCTTCAAGCTTTTGCAGCCTGCAGCAAAATTATTTCAATTTTTGAACAGAACATGATTCACCCCTCTATATAGGACACATTCTGCTGATATTGGGTAAAACTAATCAGAAAACAAACTTCTACTAAAACAAATACTAATTTTTAAATCAATATAATTTATTTTTTATCTTCCAAGTGAGTACTTTTATGTTCATTAAATGCAATCACGCTACAGAACTGTTTGGGACAGTAAGGGCATGTAAAACTTTTTTGTTGTAAATGGTTGCGTCTGTGTACAGACAGCAAGCTCATGCTGATGAAGACTTGAGCGCAAAAGTCACATCTATAGACCGATGTATTGTTGACACGCTGTGCACATTGATTTTTTCCAACGCAATTTCTGCCACATCTACATGCGTTTTCATCCTCTGTAGCGTTATTGTTCATGTGAGCACAAGTCCCTTTTTCCGACACTTCTTTGCAAGGGCACTGACGACAGGAATAGCCACTTCCAGCTTTTTTCTTGCGAGCGAGCAGCCGGCAACCTACAGGAATAAAAGTTTGAGCATCATGTTTTACGATTTATTATTTAACCGGTATGCTACTGCCCTGAAGTCAGGGCTAAAGCAGAAATACATTCAATCAGGGTTAGAAATAGGGTTCAATTTCTAGGGGGGAATGTCCCCCTTTACTTTAGATTCCAGGGGGGATTTTTTGAATTTGGGGGAAAATTTTTATAAGTTCTGACAATTTGTTTAGAATTTTTTAATAAATCATTTTTATATTTTATTTTCCATTTATTCATTTTTAAATTATAATTTTTTAGTGCAATATCAACCCTATTTTCAAAAAATTATTCAATAGTTTTGCAATTTTATTTTATTATTTCATTTTTAATAAAATATTTTACAACTAACATACACATACTCAATTATTTTTTTAAATATACCATTTTCTGGATCTAACCATCCGAATGACGTTCGGTTCCCATTGATTAGAATAATATTTTTACAGAACAAAGACTTTTTTAGACGATCAAAAAGTTAAAGTAAAAAATTGCCTATATACCTATTGAAAACGGACTGTCGTTTCCAGCAGTTTTCGGATCGCATTTCGACCGGCGGATCGGAATCGGTTGATGTCGGTGGATCGGAACCGGAACGATTGGAATCAGTTGATGTCGGCGGATCGGAATCGGTTGATGTCGGCGGATCGGAATTCGTTGATGCCGGCAAATCGGAATTCGCCGATGTAACTTGCATTGCTTTGAATTGACGGACGCTTTATTAAATTTTTTCCATCTTTCCAAAATGAAAATGGATTTTGAAATTTTTTTTATCTTCTCCGCTTTCCCGGTCTGGGGTTCGGTATCGAACTTAAGAATTTACGGGGGAAAATCCCGCATGGACCTTTGGATTGCGCGGGATTTGCCTATTTTATGCGCGTTTCGCGCAATCCCGCGCTCTATTTCAAACCCTGCATTCAATGTATCGACAGCCCAATTATGGTATCCAGAGACTGCAGTTTGTCCTTGTTATGGACTCATGAGTCTGCCTCCAGTTTGGCTATTGACTATTCCAGAATGGTGAGTCCATAACAAGGACAAAACTTGTGCCTCTGAAGGTCACAGGGATCACGGCGACTAATTCACAAAATATATGACATTTTTCAAAAAAATATAGGATGAAAAACAAAGTTTATAGTGCAGTCATATTAGACATTAAAATCGCAAAGTGTGATTTAGTTCTGATTTTTTAACATGTTGTTTGGGTCAGTTAGAGTAGTGTAAACCTAAGTTTGCAGTTTTCGAAAACCTGTGCTCGTTCTGTAATTTGCGAAAAACTGCGAAATTTCCAGACTTTTTTTAGTTTTTGATTTCTAACTCCTAAACTATGCAACTTGTGAAATAAATGTGAGTACATTACCAGTTTTAAAGTACAATAAATTCTGAACAATTTAAGCTAAAATAGCGCTATGTAAGACCAATAGTTTAGAATATATCGTACTTCAAAAATTGGCCATTTTTCGTGAAAAATGAAAAAAATATGCTTTGATCCAGTGGTTGGAAAAAACTACATTTTTTTTGTAGTGAGCTACAACTACTTGAGTACAAATGTAGTTAACTACAACTACTTTTGAAATGTAGTTGCTACATCACTACTTTTTAAAAATAAATAAATAAAAAACACACATACACACCGTTTGAGATTGAATGAAAAAATTCAAAAAATTGTTTGGATTGATATATTTTCTCATTTGAACATGGAATATTACTATAAATTATTTACTCTTTTTTTCCTTTACTGAGCCAATTCATCAATCCAAACAGTTTTTATGATTTTTACGAACATTCTCTGCAAGGAAGGATTTAAAAGTGGAAGGAATTCAACTTTCAAATTTTTAATCCTTTTCCGACAGTAAATATTTCATTCAAGTAGTGTAACTCGGCTACTTGAAATTGAGATAGATCCAGTCATATTTTGATTCAAATGTTACATAGACATACATACATAAAATTGAGTTAGATAGTGAAAAGCATATTTCAAACAAGAGAAAAACTTTAATTTTCATTATAGGAGTTAATTTTGAAGGAACTTATATTTCATAGTAGGTAATAAATTGCTTTTGAGCTTCAAACTAGGGGTCCGGACCTGGACACCATTTCTTTTCTTACGCCCCTGATAAAATGAAATAAATGCATTTTTGAATTTTACCGAATGTTGTGTGTTTAGCGTTAAGGGAAGTTCCGCTGCTTAAGTTTAGCCTTGCTCTGAATTGAATAATAACGCAGACGATTTATACAAAATTAGTTCGTGGGCCGTAGGTTGGAGAGTCCTGGTGTAATTAAAGATGTGGGTAACTATTTCCATAAAACTGATGACCTAATGACAAAGCTGAAACTCCGCAACAGAAAAAAGAATACTTTAACGGAAAGCATGCATTTTAGAGATGGTATGAAATGGTAATGTAGGAGAATACAACTTTTACCTTTTTAAACAATCATATGATTGCAACACTCCTTTTAAAGAAGTAAACATAAATCGCAACTTGAATCCAAAAGCAAGCTTGGGGGACATTTCCATTTCCCAACTGTTTGAAAAGACAGGGGAGTTATCAAATGAAAAAAAAAGAAAATCCAAAAGACCATCTACGATTTATCCCGAAAGAATACAGATGGTACTACAATCTACTTATTAATGAAAATCCATGCGATTGAGGCAAATTCAAGTTTTTATTTTATTACTTTAATTGACCAGCTTAAATAAAACTGGTTTAATTTTTTTTTGTTTTAGTCAAATATTTCAAGTTATATATGCTAAGATATTTTGGTTTTGTTCTGAAATGCGTTACAATGATTGAATTTATTTACATCTTGCCTCATTCATTTCTTAAATAATTTACAGATTTAAAAAAAAAAATGTTTGTTGATGAAGGGGTTATGTACACAAAATGTATTAAAATATATATTATGGATATTGGTAAGAAACTATAACTTGGTATATTAAAAAATATTCGTCATTTGACAATTTTCATATGCTCACTTAACGACAAAACCAGAAAACAAAAAAGTTGCAAAAATAAAACTTTGAACAAAATTACTCTAAATTAGGATTTTGCTACATAACCCCTTCATCTCCCAAGCCCTTTAATTATAAAAAACCCTTTTTTGTGCATGTATAATGATCACCTTTGTGGAAACAAGTGTTAAAAATGTTACTTAAAAACTAAGCAAACCCTTATTGAAAGTGTTTTAGAATTGGAAAAAAAAGTGAAGTTTTTTTTCTTATAATTTTAGTTTCATTTACTAATAATTCAAATTTACATTTGTTAAATCAAATTGAAAACATTTAACTATTAATTACTTTATTAAACCTGTTATTTTATTATAAACTAATGCTTAATTATGATATTTTAAACTATTCTGGTTATGAGGTCACTCCGGCTATGATGACACTTTGTTGACAATCCCAAAGGTGACGCGATAACGAGGTTCAACTGTTATAGACTTTTTATCTACATGGTCATTGAAAAAACAATCTCATTTTGCCAGATTCATTTTCCTCTGTCCCAATAAATTTTTTCTGATTTCATTTACAGCCGATTTTTTATCCTCTTAAGTCAATATTTCTACTTTTCCTTGACATTTGGACACACCTAGCTTTTTATACAATTTCAGAGATTAAAACTTTATGCATCAAAATGAGACTGCTAATTTGAACTTAGGAGACAATTCCAAAACAGGTTAAAACCAAAATTTTCAATCTTTTTTCACAATTCAAAAAGATTGCATGTTTCAACAGGTAGGTACTGTAAATGAAATAGAAACTGACAATTAAAAACAGCAAGAAAAAGCGTAGAAAAAAGGCAAACACCGAAAAACAGGGTTATTTTTTGAGTTCTGCAAAAAATTAATATTAGACAAGTTTGAAATATTTTGAAATAATTCAAAATGCAGGACATTTTTTGCACTTGTTAAAAAATATATAGGAAATATGCCATACCATATACAGTATACTCTTGATAACTGAACTTTGATATCTCAAAAACCTTGATGTGACGAAAAGTTATTTTTCCCTTTGATATTTTGCGTATTTATCAAATGTTATTTTTCATTCTTTTGTCAAAGAGTTTTTAACCAAAACCTTGTTATGTCGAATATCTTTTGAAATCAAACGTAATTTTTCCGGAAAAACTGCAGTTTATTGTCTTGAAGCAACTCGAGAAATATTTCTAAATATATATTTCTCACACACTTCATTATTTCTCTCAGGGTTTCGGAATGATTTGGAGAAGCTTTTCTACTGTCACTTTCATTCTAGAGCCTGGAGGTGTCCAAAAATGTAGGTACTGAGAAGCCCAAAAAACCTTTCGCCTCCTTCTCATGCTATTTTGTTGGACCTTTTGATCCTATTTTCAACTCCCTAAAAAGGGGAGTTGAATTTTAAAAAAAAATCTTTAGAGGCACCTTGAATAGTGCAATCCTTTGTCTAACTTCTTTTGTTCCGGGGTGCTAGAAACTCATTTCAAACGTTCTGCAACTTTGGCAATCCAAATTTTTGATAAATTTAGTCATAGTAAATCACTACATTTTGCTACTTCACAAGAGCATTTTTTTTTAATTATTTTTTTTATATATATATTTATGGTTCATTTAAAAATTTAAAAGTTTTGTTATTGTATTAAGACTTTTTTTCAACTTTCATTATAAGTTTTCACTTATTTTTAACTATTGTGACTAATTTTTAGAATATTATTTTATTATGATTATGACCTTGTTATCTTGAAATGACCTTGTTATCTCTAATTTTTTTTACCGTCCCTTCGACTTTGTGATATCGAGACTATACTATACAGTAAAACCCCTCCTAACGGACACCCCTCAAGTGCGGAGACCCCTCTTATATGGACATTTTTTAATTCCCCAATTCCAATGCAAATAACATTATTAAACCCCTGTCCTGCGGACACCCCTCTATTACGGACAAAAAAATTTGTCCCGTTAGTGTCCGCATTAGCAGGGTTTTACTGTATATAGTTTTTTCTTTCAAAAGAAGTTTCATTTAATTTTTTTTTTTCAAATTAACAATTGAAAGCAATATTGATTTTGAATTTAAGAAAATTCTTTTTGCAAAATGTAATAATGAACTTTAGTCTCTTATTGAATAAAGAAAGGCATTTGTGAGAAAAACTGGTCTACCAACTGTTAAGAGTAGTAAATGATTTAAAGTACTTGCTCTACTGAACTGAAGGACAATTTCACTAGTGAATTTTATAAAGACAGATGATTATTTGAAAGAAAAAAAAAAGACCTTCAACTTAATCTGAGCATGGCTTGTGCTTTTAGTTGCGAATGAACAGAAAACCACAGAAAGATCTTTAAATGCAAGTAAACATAAATATTCAAAAAAATGTTTTTAACTAAAAATTTATTTTTCATGGGACGGAGAAGTTCAGGGAATACATGGTCTGAAAAGAAAATCAAAATTTTAAAGTATCAGTGTCCCAAAAGCAAAAGTAAATAAACGATAAACAAAATAATCAATAGATTTACAGGGGAAAGAGAAACATTACCTTTGTGAGCAGTCAAATGTTTCCTAACTTGACTGCAATCATTGGTGCTAAAACCACACAGTACACATTGGTATTGTTTTAGTTTGATAAGTTTATTGAGATGAAAATTATCTGAAAAATACATAACACAAAATTAAAAAAATAATAAGAAGAAACATGTTAAATAATAATATATTCAAAAAAAAAAAAATCAGGCTAAAGTATATAATGCATTTCAATATTCATTAAACTTTAATCTATCTAAACTTTCTAGATTTCATCAACATGTGTTCAAATGCCTTTTTTTAACGTTTTCCCACATACATCCAGACGAACCCCGATTTAACGAACCTCTATTTAATGAATTTTGTGATTTAACGAATTTTTCTTTTTCCCCGACTAAAATGAAGGCAAAAAACCCCTATTTACCGAATAATAAACCCCTGATTCAAACTAATTATTTTAATAGCCATTTTTTTTCTTTGTCAATTTGAGGTAGAAAATATTGGAATGTTTTCCAAACATTATATCTATATTGTCCGAAATTGCAAAAGACTTTTCTTGGAATCAATCAGTAAGTTTTGACGGACGAGGGGGCAACCAACGAATATTGATTTTGATGCAGAAAAGCGATAGTGAAACTCCCATTAAAACTGTTACTTTTCAAATGCTTTATATGGCCTGGAAACTGAAAACATATGCCATGCAACAGGCTGCAAATGACAGTATTTTCTACTCTCCATAAACTCGAAAGAGAACTATTTCGAGTCAAGTTTCAAGGATAATGTCAAACATCAAACATTATTACTCAGTGTTAGTAGTTTAAAATTCCAAATTAGGTAGAATGTAATAAGTTGTAAAATGCTGAATAAAAAGTTTCTAATTCAGTTTCACTTTTTAATTATGGATATTTTTGCGCAGTTAGTTATTAGGGGTTCCAGATAAGGTAAGTGCAGTTTTTTAATTTTTTTTCACAGCCCGATATCACGAATAACCCCGATTTAACGTATAATCCCAATGCATTCGTTAAATTGGGGTTCGACTGTATATATGTCATCATTACAATTTTTCTTTCTCGTAAACAACATATTTCCTAAGAATATAAACCCAATTCTGATTTTAAAAAGAGTTGAAAATTGCTCATTTTTGAGTGTTTGATTACAATGTTACACATTTTTTATACCATTTTTTTCACATTTCTTGGACTAAAAAAATATTTTTTCAAAAATATCAAAAAGTTAGGTTTATATAAAGTATAATTGAAGAAAGAATATTGACACAAATTTTCAGAACGATTGGTCCATAACTCTCTAAGCTAGCATGCCCACCAGTTGAAAAAAAAGTTGTTTCGAGAAAACGTGTTTGAAAAAAAATGCTATGAACGTTTTTGAATTTCCACAGTCACTAAGTGCTCATAGCATCAGAACTAATTGTAGTTTTTCACTGAAAGTTTGGCAACATATTCTTGAATAGTTTTACTAACATTTTGTGGCATTAAACAGTAAAAAGGATTTTTTGACCCGTCTAAACTGGTTACCTTTAAACACTTACATGACAAGATTTTTCTTTTTTTTTTTTCATGCAAATCATTTTTTTAATAAATATGAAATCAAAAACTTTCTTTTCCCAAAGCAAAAATTAACTCTTAGCAAATAAAATGAAATTATTATTCATATACATACAAAATTCATAACCTTACAGAAAATTCACTAAAGCTACCATTCATCATAAATATCTATATTAAATTATAAGGTAGGTTGAGAAAATATTTTTTTAATCATTATTATTTTTTTAATGTTTTTAAAAACTCATTATACTATAGTCAAAACTAAAAAAATTTTAATTTACATTCTAATCCTACACTAATTTCTATTATAAGAACACAATTTTATTTAATTGCATGCTTTTTGTGATAAAAATAAAGTTATGTTTAAAAAATATTCAGCAAACATGAAGATTGAAAAATAAAATTAAAGTATACATAGGATATGTTTCACCCATATTACACATCTACAAGAAAATATCAAATTTGTCAGCAAAAGATAGAAACATAATATGAAATAAAAATTACACATGTATAATGAAAATTCAACAGAAATAAATTAGAGTAAAACAACTAAAATCCAATGCTGTAATTGGCTTTTTCTTTATTTTAAATCATCAATATGTAATAATATATGCATTCACACAAAACAGAACTTTGATAACAGAATACAGTTTTAAAAGAATGGGAATGCTTAAAAATTTTAAATATATTAATTCAAATTTCACAAAATTATTTAATGTAATAAAAAAAGGAAATACAACTCAAGATGTAATGAACTAAAAATAGTAATAAATAATCACATAAATGATAAACTATAAAAATAAAATTTTCACCAGAATAAATTATGCAGCTTTGTTTCAATTCATGTTTAAAATGGTGGTGCTCATTTTGAGAACCACTCTTCCAAGTATGGCTCTTTGGGGGGAAGGGGCTTCAAGCAGCCCCCAAAGTTGACTCGAGTGGTCTGTTGTATTATTCAATGCTATAAATGACCACTAAATCGAAAATTACGGTCAGCCACGATGTCACAAATGTGTAATAAAATATTTAGAAATTGGTTTCTGGAAAACAGGTGTAATTAATAAAACAAGTACTCTTCGTTCCTTTTTCATGTTATTTAGATTTTTGAAAAAATACCTCGAAATTTTGAATATGTTCTGACTCGCAAGAATCATTTTTATACGAGATGCGACTCTTGCATAAAACAAGGGTGAGCACCCCTGTTTTAGAACATAATTTAATGAGTGCAAAGAAAATCATAATAAAAAGACTACGTCTGTTCCAAGATCACTCTGAAATAAACAAAAATATTTATACAGACTTAAAACAAATAACAAAAGTATTTTCAATTCATTTACTTTTTTTTTTTTTTTGGAAACATTTTCATTGGGTCTGTCTGGATAATTCACTAAATCTGACCACAAGCGGAGATAAATTGACTAGATGACAATGGATTTGGAAATACACCAGGCACTATTTAAATAAGTTTTCTTTGATGGCATAATAGTGGTCAGGTGTTAATTTGTCATATCTTTTTCTCTCACAAAAACAAAATTAGACGGACTCTTTCAGCACTTCTTATTTTCATCAAATTGCGTTTACCATTATTTCAACTTGCAATAGAAGTTTACAGAGCATTTAGCCTAAAACTTTTGTTTATTACTATTAAACTCCACTTCTGGGTGACAGTAATGATAATATACTTACATGCAACGTGAAAATCTCAAGTATAGTATACTACAGTTAGGACTTTCACTGCTGTTGAGATCAGTCCCAAGCTTCTATTTTTAATTTATTGTCAAACCTTCGTTAACCAGTTTTGTTTCAACATTTTCTTTTTTATTTGATTACATAAATATACTGTGCTTTCAATAAAAGAGACCATTGAAGTACTAATTATTACAAATGAAATGAGCAATGTATACTTTCTGCATTCATCGGTTGGGTGGCATAGTGGTAAAGAGCTGGTCTCACATGCCTTTAATCCTGGGATGTGAACCACGGCAGAGTAGCAAAAAATTTTCAGCCCCCATGCTGCATAGTTATGTGGCATGTTAAAGATCCCTTGAGTATGTATTTGGCTCAGGCACTCTCCGCCAAATTAAATCCCAAGTACAATTTTGCATCGTGAGAACCTATCTGGTGGGAAACTAGAAATTATCGACAAAATTCCTTTGCCATTGATATCTGTGCCTTAATGGTGGCACATGAAAGACTGGGTGCCATATAGGAAGACTGCAATAGGTGTGCAAAATACTAAGATCTCCTTTATGCAGCAGTTCAATTGCAAAGAAATGGGAAAAAAACTTTCTTCAAGCGAAAAAAAATAGCAACCAATCACTTTAAATACCTGAAAAATATAAAATTTTGGTTAAAATATTTTTAGAAGAAATTATAACAAACAAGTACGAGGGGGGAACCCAAAAGTTACCGGATTTTTGTTCTAAAATATTTATTCACAAAATTTCTTTTGTCTCTTTTAAAGTGTTCACCCTTAGATGAAATACACTTGTTAATTCTTTTTTTCCACTATTAGAAGCTCCCCTGGAACTCTTTAGCTTTCACCATGTTCAGTGCCCGTTGCAAAGCGGTTTTTACAGCGTCTACATCATCAAAACGCTTCGATTTCAGAATTTTTTTCATCCTCGAGAACAGAAAAAGATCACAAGGGCCTAGGTCTGGCGAACACAGGGGTCGAGGAACGACTGGCCACCCCTGAGAGGCCAAGTAGCGGTTAATAGTGAAGGCTAAATGTACGGGAGCGTTACCATGGTGATGGAACCATTCTTCCGATCGCTCGCGCGAGCTCCAATTCACTCTTGTTTCTTCTAAAGTTTCGTCAATCGTAAAACGACGACTCTCGTTGATTTTTTGGCGGATTTTTTCAACGTTTTCATCATTTCGAGACGTTGAAGGGCGCTCAGAACAAGGATGATCTTCAACACTCATGCTACCACGTTTAAAGCGCCCAAACCAATCGAAAACTTGTGTACAGCTCATAGCATTGTCTTTGAAAGCTTGCTGAAGCATTTGGTAAGCTATTCTATTGCCGACTTTTCAAGCATTAAGCAAAATTTCAAGCTTACCGTTTGTTCTTTCAAATTTGCTAGAGACGTACCTAGTAGCACTTTGGCCGAGTACCGAGTACTCGGGCTTTCACTACTCAGCCGAGTTACCAAGTAACAATTATGTTTTAAGAAGAACCACCGACACACATGTGATGAATTTTGAACTTATTGGAATAGTAGTATAGACCTCCTGGTCCATATAATAGTTTTTAAAACTAAATTCCTGCTAAAATTTAATAACGCATTACATAAACAATTTTGTTTGTGTCAAAAATTTTACAAAAAAATTATTTTTAAAATTAAAAATAAATAAATAAAAGGTATGATTAATCAAGTTGGAATTAAAACAAATAACAGTAAAATCCCTCTAATGCAGACATTAACAGGACAATTTTTTTTGTCTGCAATAGAGAGGTGTCCGTAGAACAGGGGTTTAATAATGTTATTTGCATTGAAACTCGGGAATTAAAAATTGTCCGCATAAGAGGGGTGTCTGTTAGGAGGGGTTTCACTGTATACCAATCATAGTTCTAGTCCGCCAAACATAAATAATTTTTAAAAGCAAATAAAACAAATGGAACACTGCAGACACGTGTTTCTGCTCCCTCCCCTCCCGTAACAAGGATTGTCTTTTTCAGTGCATAACATGTGAGTTAAAGAATGTAAAGACATTTGACAAAAAAATCCGACTTTTGTCGGATGCCTTTAAATCCACGAGCTCCCATTTTGTGCATTGAAAAAGGAATTCCTTGTAATGCCAAAACACCTGTCTGCAGTGTTCCTGCACTGTGCTTTTAACGTTGTTTTGTTTCCTTTTATTTTTAAGCAAAGGTATTTTTATATTTTTTATAACTAATTTTTGTTTGTAGCAAAAATCCATTTTTAATATAAAAATTCCATATTTTCTATATTTACCTTTTTTGCATAATTTCTAATAATAAGTTTTATTTACTTTGGGGACATTAAAATAAAGATTTATTCTATTGAAGCATTACAAACTGCATTACTCTCAAAATTTAAATTTGACTTATAAATTTTAATTGTAAATGATTGCAGAATATAATACTTGCTCTTTTTTTAGACATTTTAGTATCTGTCTTGGACAAAATTTAAATTTTTTGCAACTACTCGGTATTGGCCGAGTATCTGATTAGAATTTGGCCGAGTACCGAGTACTCGGCAAATTGGCCGAGTACCGAGTAGTTACTGAGTACTCGGTACGTCTCTAAAATTGCCATAACGAGTTCGCAGGCGGAAAGCAACAACACCTGAGAAAACCAACACTACGATCAGATATAATCAACTAAACTGACGCCACTTGCACAGCTGGTTTGTGAAAGTCTCTACTTGAGCCATCTAGCTGGAGAACACTCTACTACATCTAGGATTTGCATCGCACCATTAATCTGGTTTCTTTTGGGTCCCCCCTCAAAAAAAATACACATACACACAATTTTGAAGAAAAGAAACACTAAGAGAGAATATGCACAAATAGGAAATCACAAATCAGTTTTTGGAACAACTTTTGAAGCAGGATTGTATGTTTCCATTAACTTCAAAAATGTAACAGGAGAGTAAAAGGCATTTTGCAGCATTATTGGAAAATTTGTAACTAAGAGATGCTTTCAAAATCAGTTATGAATGCTCAGTTAAAAATAAAGATAAAAATCAATTACGAATATTCAGATAAAAATAAAGGTCAAATTTGAATGTAAATATAAAATGGAAGATATAAAGCAATTACAATACATGGCCATGAGAAACACAAATACTAAAAGTCAAATTTATACAGTAAAAAATTAGCCAGGAACAAACTTTTGAAAACAAAAATTGATATGAGTGGTACTGATGTTTCGAAGCGAAATGACCCTTACTTGTACGATTAGAACAAAAAACAACATGAATAAAGCCCAATTCGTCAGAAAATACAACAAATAGCTATTTCAAGGTGAAAATCGAATCCTTTCACACGGGTGCCCATCCCCCCCCCAAGGGCGATGGTGCACCCCCCCTCAAATACTGAAGAGTACCTATCCCCAAATGAGATCAAAAAGCCTATCAAATCCCCCCCCCCCCCACCTAAAAATTTCAATGGTGCAGTCTGCACCCTGGTGGCACCCCTGCCTTTCATGAGTGCTAAAAGTGATCAATACAAAAAATAATGACTATACAAAATTTTTTATTTTATTTATGTTATTAATGTAATCACATTTTAGCACAAAGCATTTGATTATTTTCTGACAATTTGAGCTTTTTTTTTAGGTTATTAAGCTCAAAGCAATTTTGATCATTTTCCATTTGACCCTCATGTAAGGTTGTGTTGCATCACAATGTAGAAATTTTCATAGCCCAGCCCTAATATATACACCTTGTATTATTTACATAGATGCATGCCTTAGATTTATTGTGGATTTTTTTAACTTAACATGATACGTAGTTTCCATGTTCATAAAAACCTTATACATAATTAACTAATTAAACATTGATAATGTTTGCATTGGAATTTAACAGAATTAAGATGTAATTTTTACAAACTAAAAATATGTTTCCTTTTTTAAAACACTTCATTTTATTTTTTACTCCAGAGACAACAGAAAGGCAGGCTGCTAATAATGCTGTGATCTCAATCACAACTCCATGTTATACCTAAAACAAAAAATATAAGAATATCAAAAACAGAAGAATAGCTTTCATATTTTACATGATGATGTGTAATAGGAAAAATTTTAATAGTAATCAAAAGTAACATTACAATATCAGGGTAGCGACAGGAACTATGAAAAAAAGTTCCCTGACTTTTCACTGATTAAATTGACTAAATTTCCCTGATTTATGTTACAAATGATAATGGTTTTCTTTCTTTGCTCTACTTGAAATCCATTGTATGTTTGTATAAAATGCAGTATTTTAAACGTTTTAAGTTGTGTAAAGTTGTTGAACTAAAGAAATATTTTAAAAAGATATTACTCCTTTAATAAAATGGTTTTAAAAAAAACATATCAAGTCAATTTTTTGGGGGGAAAAAAAACCTACAAAACAGTACATTAAATTTTTCTACAATGGAAAGATTATAGAAAATTTAAAATATATATATATAGATACTTTACTTCCAGAAACCACTTAGCATAAGAATTTTAAGAAACTATTAAAACATATGTGTAAAACATATGTGTATTTATGATAGAACTAAAAAATAATTGAAATTATTTTAAACTAAGTTTTCAAACAGTATAATAATTGTTGCAAGAATAACAAGTAATAGTGAAAGAAGAAATAATGTAGTTATTCTTATATAACTAATTGACATATTTATGCAAAACAGATGAAACCATTTGACATCCATTCATAGGGAGCTTTTCTTTAATCAAGAACATAGGTTTTAATGAATGAATACAGCATTTTAACAATAAAAAATAAAGATATTTACTTAAGCACACAAGTAAGCTCTATTTCAAATGATTTCGGTATGTAACGAAAAAAATCTTATATTGCTTTTGTAACAAACAACTTTGAAATGCAAGGAAAAAAAAGAAAAAAAAACAATTAGTTAATTTCAAAATATATAAAAGAAGAATACAACTTGGTTATAAAATTAAAGAATCACTTAAGTCTGAAGAAAAGAAAACCTTCATAATCTGCGGTGACAACAAATAATATAACGGCAAAAAACAAAGTTTTTTTTTTATTGAAAGTTCAATTTCAGCAATTTAAATAAAAATGCAAAGAAGTAATAACTTTTGAGCTTTTATAGTATTAATTCAAAAACCAAAGATTTCTTCTTGAAATCGTGATTACAATACGCGAAGTAATTATACTTCGAGACAATGGAATAAAGGCAAAGGAGCTAAGACATTAATGAAGGCTTCCTCTTTGCCTGTATGGTTGTTCATTGAAAGCGTAAAAGGAAATTTCAAACTAGGTAAAATTAACAACCTAACACACACAGAAGCAATCTTAGGAAGTTCACTCTGTGGTTAAGAAGTAAGATTCAATACTTTGGCGTTGAGGAAAAAAGATGCACAAATATGCGACAGTGTATAATCGCACCTCATTAATTTTACTTTTTTTAAACAGATAAATGGCGGAAAATGCGCAGGGAATTAGAGTACTTAATTTTGTAAAGCAAAAAAAAATTTTTTTTTCTTTCTGCGGTGACAACATATAGTATAACAGCAAAAAACCAAGTTTTTTTAATTGAAAGCTCAATTTTAGCAATTAAATTAAAAACGCGAAGAAGTAATAACTTTTAAGCTTTTATAGTATTAATTCAAAAACCAAAGATTTCTTCTTGAAATCGTGATTACAATACGCTAATTACTTCAAGACAATGGAATCAAGGCAAAGGAGTTAAGGCATTAATGAAGGCTTCCTCTTTGCCTGTATGGTTGTTTATTTTACGTAGCATTGAAAGCGTGAAAGGAAATTTCAAGCTAGGTAAAATAAACAACCTAACAGATACAGAAGCAATCTTAGGAAGTTCATCCTGTGGTTAATAAGTAAGATTCAATACTTTGACGCAGGGGCGGCAAATAGGGGGGTCAAGAGGGGGCGGTTGCACCCTCAAATGTTTTGAGCAGAATGATAGAAAATATGTGAATTTAATTTATTTAAGTCGGAAATCCATGTTCATTAAAAAAAAGTCTCGCTGGTTCTCAGTAGCTATTTGATGAAACTCGACACATTCGTTGACTAGAAAAAGTGTTTTTCGTTATTGGGATGATGACTTAGAAATTCATGAAATATTTTCCGGCCTTTTCTGAACATAAAAAATTGATAGAGAATCATTGTTAATTTTAACTAAAGAAGACATTTCTTCAAATAGGCTAAATATTTCATACTTGTGTGCCCAGTGTAACGATGGTATGTCCAATATGAGAGGCTCGTGCAAAGTGGTGTTGCTGCATGATTTTCAGAAGAAAATTCTTTCATATTTTACAATCACTTTTACGCTCATTTTTTAAGTGTATATTTATTTAATGAGTGTTCATCGCTTTCGTCTGCTAAAAACACGTTTCAGCTGCTCAATACATTATATATTTTCATAGAACCTTATTAAAAATGCATGTGATTATTGAATTAAAAAAAAACATATCAACAAATACCTTTTTTGGGGCTCTATAATTATGCAAACTCGAAGTGACACAAGTTGGTCTTTAAAAGTTAAAACTATAAATACATTTCTCTATAACTTCAAAGCAGCGATTTGACGACTGGAAGAATTATTGCAGAACAATTATTTCATTGGTGAAAAAGCTCATGCCCTTTAGTATGTTTGACTTCGTTTGAATTTTTATTCAATTTTTTTGTACTGAGGAAAGTTTTTGAAAAATACTTTACTCTATTAAAACATCTTCAATCCGTTACCCTTAATTTTCGGACTATTCAAGTCACAGTTCAATCTAACAATTAATCTGTGCACCATACTACCATACTTCAATCGACAATTGAAACTGAAAATAAGATTTTACATATAGATATATATTTCAACCAAGCGTGAAACTTTTCAAAAAAATTCTTCCTCCGAGCCAATTTTAAAAAGGTGAAAAAAAAAAAAAAATCCACATGATGATGTCAAGTCAAACATTGATTTTTTAATATTTTGTATGAAGTAATAGATTCAGTTTCGAATGAAATTAACACAAGATTTGATGATAATTATTTTTCTGTATGGTTGGCCCTATATTATCTGGATTGGATTTTGAAGACGAAAAAAAAAATGTTTCAATTATGAGTATTCAATTTTTAGCATAAGGCAAGAAAAATTACAAGCACTATACCGACAGACCGGTTATCACATCCAGAGACTGCAGTTTGGCCCTTGTTATGAACTCATCATTCTGGAATAGTGAATAACAGAGCTGGAGGCAGATGCCATCTCCTTGAAGCTGAGAGCGCCGATGAGACTAGATTATTCAATGATGAAAAATTAAGCCCCTTACAATTTTTGAAGTTGCCTGGGTGGTTTTGAAGAGCTAGATGTAAAAAATGTTTTCATAAATAACTTTGTTACTTCAATTATTTTTTAACTAATCCTATCAGCTCAGCCAGTGGAGAAAGATTTTTTTTTATCTCTCAGGAGGTTAGAGAATTATTTTCGAAGCATAATGGGCAAAAAATTCAAGCGAAGTCATATATGCTAAAAGGCATGAGCTTTTTCACCATCTTTTCTATTTAGCTGTACTAGCAAAACAGCACGACACTGGGCACTTATTAGTAACACGATTCCCTATTCTTCCGAATTTCAAAAATCTTACATTAAAACTTTTCCAAAAGGTATAAAAACTTTAGTATCGAGATGTTTTGTATGATAACTTGTTAGAAAGTTAATCAAAATTTTTAATAGTTTCTAAACACTAATTTTTATTCATATTAAACCGATTTTATGACCACTTCCTGTTAGCTAATTTGCGTTTGGGACCGCACTGTGGTAATACCTATTTAAGAAACTCGACCCCCCAAATGAAATGCTGAAATGCCACCCCTGCTTTGACGTTTAGAAAAAGAGATGCACAAATATGTGGCAGTGTATAATCGCACCTCATTAATTTCACTTTTTTTTTTTTTTTTGAACAGATAATTGGCGAAAAATGCGTAGGGAATTAGAGTACTTAATTTTGTAAAGCAAAAAAAAAAATTTTTTTCTTCATAAAATCAATTTTCCCTGATTTTTTGTTATTTTTTTTTTCAAAATTCCCTGACTTTTCCCTGATTAATAAAGTTCCCTGACTTTTCCCTGATTTGTCGCCACCCTGAATATAGTTGTGACACATTTTTATTCTTCAAAATCTTCCTTTGGAAAATAAAACTGGAAGATTATAAAGCACAATGTAAACAGGTTGTCTGTCAGCTACTAATAAATAAGCATTATATAAACACAATTTCAGTTATGTTTCAGTTGAAAACAGCAGAAAATCAAACTTAAGCTCATAAAGTAATATAATCCAAAATCCATCATCATGTGAGAAAAAAGTACAGTAAATATGGTTATTACAGTACAGTAAATATGGTGTGGCCTCTTGCCATGCAATTATCAGTAGTAACAACTTACAAGAAGTTGCACAGTATTCTTACAAACAAATCAGATGTGCCCCTATGGGGAGTTAAATAATTTTCGCACATTCTCCCCATATTTTGTTTAACCCGTAACAGGAAACGTGTGATCTCACAAACCACACACTCAAAAGTTCATCTAACCACCCCTAGTAATTGGCAGGTCACCAGTGATAGGCACTTCCAACAAAAATGTCCTAAAATAAGATTCATATTAGGGATGCACCAGATAACCGGTAGCTATCCGGCTGGTTTTTTTACTATCCGGTATCCAACAATATTCAATCCGACCTCTCCCCTCCGGACAGGATATCAGGTGATGATTATCCGGTGTATATGAAGGGAGTTTAATTTAAAATTTTTGGGAAACCTTTTGAATGATGTAATAACTTTTCATGTTTCCTTCATTAATTTCTGCTTCTAAAGCAAAATTAGTTTATGCTATCAATTTTGTACTGGACATGGAAGCTTTCTGCACATTTTGATTTTTCACAATTCCCAATTAAAATCTGATTTTCTTCAGCTTAAAAAAAAAGATTAAAAAAAATTCGTTAAAATGTTGTACAGAAAAAGAACTACAAATCTTTATGGATCACATGTGGTAAATATGTTTAAAAAGAACTTGTTTGTTTAAAAAGGCTTCTTACAATAAATAGTGTGAGATGTTTTATACAATCGTTACAGCTTGTTATAAATAATGCCATTCTATCACAAAGAGCACAGTAGTTAATAGTCGACATTTTTGCAAAATCCTGAGAAATTGTTGGCCATATTTCTCACTCATCTGCAGCTAACTCTTGAAAAAAAGGTGAACAGCAAAAATTAAAATTGCCTGTTCGTAAACTAATACAAGATGTTTCCAGGAGTTGGAATGCCACGTATTATATGCTGCAAAGATTGCATGAGAAAAGGCAAGCTTTGACTGCTTATTCTGCAGAAATGGACATTTGCATTCCCACATATACAGCCAATGGGCTATGATTGAAAGAATCCTTCAACCTTTTGAAGAGACAAATAAGCAAGGAAGGATGAAGAAGTTATGTCCTTTGTGATACCAGCTGTGGCTACCCTCAACTCACATTTGTCGAAAAGACAAAAAGTTGAGGGAATACAAATGATAACCTTTTAAAGTTGCAATTGCAAACAGATTTTGAAATGATGAAAAAATAAAATGCAGAAAAACTTGTGTTTCTAATGAAAAATCTGAAATTCATGGACCAACAGAAGTCCTGCATTAATTAATAAGCTTATTAAGCATGTATTTCATGAAACTCTAACCACTATATTTGATTTTGATCCTAACTTGAGCTCACTGACAATTCGCTAATGCTGAATAGCAGTAGCGATACATGCAATATACTGACAAACTGGTTATCGCATCCAGGAATTGCAGTTCATCCTCATTATGGACTCATCAGTCTGAATTAGTGAATAACAGAGCTGGAGGAGAATTCCATCAAAATAGTAGCTACCCATTTGTTGGCACTTTATTTCCTGAAATTAAAATAACATTTTAAGTTTACTGTTTAAGTTAATTAATTTGTTTCAAAAAGTAAACATGTTCGGCATAACCCTTGATAATATATTTAATATGTTAATTATCATCTTTGAAGGCTATGTACCTGTATTTGTTAGAATTTATATTTAAGGTTAATTTTGCTTCTTTTTAAAATATTTATCTTTATTTTTTTGAATTAAGCTTTTAGATGATTATTAAGATATAAGTTCAATAATCTGTTTCTAAAAAAGTGAACTTGTTTAGCATAATTTTAAATTGTATTTATTTGTTAATTTGGATCTTTTAAGACTGTGTACCAGATTTTTTGGAATTAAAGAAAATTTGTAAGTTTATTATTTAAGTGCAAGTTTACTAATTTGTTTTAAAAAAGGAAAAATGTTTAGCATTAATAATATGTTTCAGATGTTATTTCACATCTTTCAGAATACATAACTATTTTTTGGAGCAAAAGTAAAATATTAAGTTGATTATTTAAGTATAAGTTTATGAAAATTTTTTTAAAAAAGTGCAGATGGCCTGCTTTAAGGCTCTTCTAAACCTCTCCGTAAAATCAGATTCGACGAAAACACGAAATCTGTGGCAACACAGGGGGTGTATCTGGGAGGGGCTAACTCGATTTTTTTGCACTGCTAATTGGTCAGATTTCATGATGGACAACGTCAATCATTGAGTTGTTGAAAGGACAGTCGTAAATCTAAGCTGTCCCCATCGGTACTCCTTTACGGTCGGACGAGGGCAGAGAGCGAGCTAAGAAGGATTCTGTTCCAAAACATGTCCCCCACCCCTCCGGCCTGTTTCCCACCACGACAACAGATCGGGTAGAAGGGTGTAGTATGAGGATGAAGAAAAAAGAATCCAATTCTCCTATTCTATTCTACCACCCTTCTCACTTTTACTTGAAAACTTTGGAACCGCGGGACAATTCTACACATTTACTCTTCGAATCGAATTCTGTATTTGTTTTGCAATTCATGGGCGGCATAATCTTCGTTTTTTTTTATTTGTTTTATATTTATTCGTTCAGTTCATTCATTTATGTATTTTTCAATATATAATTGAGGGGGAGAGGGCGAGCGGAACACTGATGATCTTTATAACTTTATCGATAAAAGATTGCTTTGCTTTTTACAGAAATTTCTGAAACTATTCTTGAAAAGAAAAGCAAATTAATCATAGAAAAATGTCGAAGAATTTCTGCAGATGTCGGTGTGAGCATAAAATAAAAACATTTGGTAGTTGTGTAGTTAGGTTTGCTGATAGCTAGTTTGATGAATGTTACAATTAATAAAAAGGCATAAATAGTAAATCTTTCGAAAACAATCGCGCCCTGTACAAGGATTTTCTGTGCAGTTTTTAATTAGAAAATTATGCTTTTGTTTTGTCTATGAATTTTCTGCGCATCAAAAGAGGAAATAAAGAAACTGACGAATCTGCATGTTGGCACGATAGAAAACAGGAAAAGAAAAAAAATGCTGTTGTCTTGTTAGTGATCAGAAGGATACCATATTACCAGTGGCGCACATGAATTTTTTAAAGGGAGGGTCCAAGGTCGAAAGTCTCATTCCATTATTACGCCGTCAAACATATTGACTTGATTTTATCGATTCCCGAGAACAAAAAACAGTAAAAAATAAACTAATGAATAAATAATTAGCATTAAGTAAAGAAATAACCAGAAATTAAATAATTTACGCTTTTATTTTTCTCATAATAAAAAAATGAATTCAAGTTCAAAGGATCTCATTTCAATTTGTAATCACAAAACTAAAAACATACTTATTACTGTGTATTCATTTATAATCCCCATTCTTCTTCTCATAGGCTAAGTGCACAATATTTTAAAAAATCTCTTAACATGCGGGTTTTATTTTTTCACTTATTAAAACAGAAGTTATTGTAACCTTTGTTTGAAATTATTTCACGCACAAAATATAGAATCGTAATCGATCGGGGAAAAAAGCAAGACCTATGGGAGGGGTCCTGACCCCCTGGACCCTAGTGTGCGCCACTGATAAATACCCACTAAGGTTTTCATTATTTATACACGTGTACTAAATAATTAGAATGAAATGACACCTCTCAGTAATGCTAAAAGCAAATTATTGCAGAGCTCAGTATTTTTGACAGTTGCATGCAGAATCAACGCTTGATTTAAATCTGAGAAAAGCCATGTTACTGCGTACAAAAGCCCTTTATCACGCTCTGAATGCAAATTGGGAATTTTACTGTTGTTTTTCTTGGATAAAAGCCTACTTCAATTCAAACTTTCGTCGATGTGCCTATTCATCAACATTTTAAGATAATTTCAATTCATTGAGCGTATTGTTAAAAGAATAAAAATTATATGTTCACAAATTTTACCAATGCATATAATAAAACGTAAGTAATTGAACTCTAATGGTTTAAATATACTTCGAAAGAATGAATGAAGTGTAAGAAAGCGTACAGTGGTTCAAAATAGTCAGCAAGTGGTATTTAGGAATTTCCGTATCATAAAAATTTGATTTCTTGATCTTGAGGCAAAGAATGTTTTTTTCTTTCAGTTTGACACTCTCTGTTATTTAAACATTTTGTTCACATAGTAGGAAATAAATAAAATTCCTTATGAAAATAGAGTGGCGTTAAACAATATGAGTAGCACAGTATACAAATGAAAAACGTTATCTATCATGAAAGCGTCTCGAAAAATATTTACGTGTACCAACAACTACGCTGTTGTAAAAAGATTGCCATCAATCATGAAACGAGAAAAAAAAAATCCTAAAAAAAGGAAGGAACATGGTTTTGTTAATATTTTCGAAAAATATTTTCGTTTAGAGTTGAAAACTGTCATATGACAAAAAGAAAAAAAAATGCATCGATTCAATGAATCAAATGTATGATCATGTTCAATATCGAGAATTATAGGAAAAAATAGATTGCAAAAGACACAAAATTAAATAAGCATTATTCGAAAGGAGAGACAGTGAGGCACTCAATTTATGTGCCGAATTAATTATCACTATGAGGAACTTTCTTGTTCCCAGTCTCATTCGCTGTACGCAAAAGAGAAGACTTGTTTATCCAAAGTGGGAAACAAAGTGCAAAAGGTGAGAAAAAATTATACATGAAATCAAATGAATTGATATCGTTCCATCTTCAGTATTGGAGGCAAACAAAATAATATGAAAATTCAAAAAAAAAAAAAAAAATGAGCAAGGAAAAATAGTACTGTGGCCCTAAATTACTGTGACAGTATCACCATACTAAACTTTCTTGTTCGCAGCCTCATTTCTTTTCATGCAGTCACGATGATTGACAAATTCGGATTGCAAAAATAAACTTTATGTAACATGAAAAGATTTCGGAAAATGCATTGTAAATTGTGAATAGAGTTCTTTGATTGTGAGCATGCGCAAATGATCAAGACGAAAGTTCAACTAATGATACTTCTTGAAATATGGAGAATGTTTTTGATATGAAGTGCTGCTGGCGTCATTGCTTTCTGGATTCTTTGAAAAAAATACTTTCAATTAGTGTTTTAAAGAGCCATTTGGGCGGAAAAAAGCATCACTTTATACATGAAATTGAATGAAGCAAATATGATCTTGTTCCATCTTGAGTATTGGAGGCAAACAAAATAATATGAAAATTCAAAAAAAAAAAAAAAAAGAGCGAGGAAAGAGTACTGTAGCCCTAAATTACTGTGATAGTATCACCACACTGACCTTTCTTGTTCGTAGTTTCATTTCTTTTTCATGCAGTCACGATAATTGACAAATTCGCCCTGCAAAATTCGTATTGCTTTCTTGATTCTTAGAAAAAATATACTTTCAATTGGGGTTTTAAAGAGCCATTTGGGAGGAAAAAAAAGCACCAATTTATTCATAAAATTGAAGGAACCGAATATGATCCTGTTCCATGTTGAGTGTTGGAGGCAAACAAAATAATATGAAAATTAAAAAAAAAAATGATCGGAGAAAAAAGGTTGTGAGGTACAAGGGCGGATTCAGGGGAGGGTCAAAGGGTCAGCCGACCCCCTGTGAGAAGAATGTCATTATGATTATTATTAAACTTCAATTCTTTACATCCGAAAAAATAGTACATGGAATCAATGTCAACATTTTTTTTTTTTTGCTCGGTTCTGTAAGGTAGTTCTTTTTAGCGCGTCATAATTCAAAGAATTGACTGGATTTGTTTACTGAGGCATTGCTATTTTGATTTCTTTGTTCATTTTCAAAAGCGCAAATTTCTCTAATGAGCTTAACTTTTTCCCCAGTTCTCCTCCCCCTCAAACCACATGTTGTGCGTGTTATGGGTGCTTTTTATTACTATTTATAGATGTTATCTCATATAACCAAAGCTTACGGTGACATGACCAGCATATCTGCCGAAAGAAATGTGACTTTTGATGAAAGTTTGAGGGAATATGATCCATGGCTCAGGCTGTGGCATTGAAAATTTAGGGGGAGGGGAGGTAATTTGAATGGGTTTTGACTTGGGGGGGAGGGGAGTGCTTCGTAGCATATGAGGCGGTACGCTCTCCTGCATGGAATGATGGGCAACCCTGATTAACTGCTACTTTTTTACGTAGGAATAATAACGATATCCATTGAAACTTGACCCCCCTTACAAAAATTTCTGGATCCGCCCCTGTTGATGTACTAAATCATACTTGCTGATGACAGTATCACCGTACTGAGCTTTCATGTTCGCAGTCTCATTTCTTTTTCATGCAGTCACGATGATTGACAAATTCGCATTGCAAAAATAAACTTTATGTAACCTGAAAAGAGTTTGGAAAATGCATTGTAAATTGTGAATAGAGTTCTTTGATTGTGAGCATGCGCAAATGATCAAGACGAAAGTTCAACTGATGATACTTCTTGTACTAGCGAGAATTATTTTGATATGAAGTGCTGCAGGCGTCATTGCTTTGTTGATTCTTTGAAAAAAT
This sequence comes from Uloborus diversus, assembly GCF_026930045.1. Lineage (NCBI taxonomy): Eukaryota > Metazoa > Arthropoda > Arachnida > Araneae > Uloboridae > Uloborus > Uloborus diversus. The sequence goes on along the minus strand of NC_072731.1, from coordinate 248,607,316 downwards.
ACTTCCACTTGAGGTTTTAAATAGCTATCTGGCCGAAAAGCATCATTTTATACATGAAATTGATTGAATCAAATATGATCCTGTTCCACCTTGAGTATTGGAGGAAAACAAAATAATATGAAAATTTCAAAAACATTGATCGTAGAAAAAAGGTTGTGAGGTACTAAATTACTTGCTGATGGCTGTATCACCACACTCAACTTTCCTTGTTCGCAGTCTCATTTCTTTTTCACGCAGTTGCGAAGATAGACAAATTCGCTTTGCAAAAATCGACTTTATGTAACATCAAAAGAGTTCGGAAAATGCATTGTAAATTGTGAATAGAGTTCTTTGATTGTGAGCCTGCGCAAATGATCAAGACGAAAATAAAAGTAATGATAATTATTGAAATATGTACAATCTTTAAAGGAGAAGCATTTTGATACGAGGTGCTGACTTTGCTGATTCTTCGAAAAAATACTTTCACCTGTGACTCTAAAGTCACAGGGGAGAAAAAAATGCATGAAATTGTGTATGTATATATATATATATATTGGATTAATCAAATGTGATCCCTTTCCATTTTGAGTATAGGAGGAACACAAAATAATATGAAAATTTAAAAAAACAATTATCTGGGAAAAAGATAGATACTGGCTGATGAGAGTATTACCATAGTGAACTTTCTTGTTCGCAGTCTCCTTCTTTCCTTTTTTTTCACACAATTATAATGACTGATAAATTGATATTGTAAATAAAAAAAATAATAAAAAGAAAAACCTTTATCTAAAATGAAACATTAAAGAGTTCGAAAAAACCATTGTGAATTAAGAGAGTAGATCCATGGTCGCGCCGTCCTTATGTGCGAGGTCGTGAGGCGCACTACGGCGCCAGAGTCAAAACGGCGCCTTTCACTACCAATCAAAAATGTTCCAAATGGGGGGAATCTCTCCAATCAAAGAAGGAAAAAAAAGAACTTTTCATTATATCCAGTATCCAACAGGGCCCGCTCAGCCCAAAGTGATGCCCAGGCCCTGGCAAAATTTGGTGCCCCCTCTCATAGGAATATCTGCAATTTTTTTGTGTGGAAGTTTTCAAAAACGGGAAGAAATAAAGAAATTTACCCCCATTTTGGTGCTCCTAAAATTGTGGTGCCCAGGTCCATGGATTTACCAGACCGTGAGTTCATCAGGCCCTGATTATATATCCTATGGTGGCGGAGAAATTACACTGCTCACTGAAACAAGCAATCCTCTCGCTGCCTATCTAAAATGAAAAATTATTGCCATGTTGTGTGTCTAAACATGCTTTTCAAGAGTGCAATCTTTTACACTGAAATCACGTGATGCTAGTTAATGCATACATCAGCATTTTTCTTCTTCGTGTGGAGGCGTGAATGCTGTTTAGGGTTAATAGTACACGAAGCTGAACATATGAGGCGCGAGAAATTTTCTATTCTTCATTTTGGATCTTGAGGAGAATATGTTGTACTATAATTTGTGCAATATGTCTCTTTGTGATTTTAAATTATTGCTCGCGGAAATTCGACTATTTCATTTTATCATACATAAAAATTATGGTAAGTGTATTTGCATATATTTTACTTGTGCGTAATATTTGTATCTTGTAGACTACAATTTTGGCTAACTTTTTAGTTCCAAAAAGTAACGACTTGACCATAATTACTCGATTCCTCTCCCCCTCCTTTTTTTAATTATTTGTGTGTCAGAAAAAGAGCTTTGGACAATGTATTTGTTTTAGATATCATATTCAATGCCTTCCGTATTTTAGAATTGTTAATATTTAAAATATTTTCTTTTTCCTAAACGCATTAGCATATCAGAGGAGCTACTGAACTCGAAATAAGTTCGAGATATGAAGTGAAACTGTAATCACACACGTGCACTGTAATCCAAAATTAAATACACATTTTTTTCAAAATCAATTAAATGACAAACGTATTTTTTTCTACGTCATATTGGTCTACAAAACGTCAATCCAGCTGTTAACTATATTTTCGCCGAACGCCACTGCATAAAGGCGCTCAAAAGACATTTGCACAACGGCGTTGATCAGGCTTGGCGCGGACCTGAGTAGAGCTCTTTGATCTTGGTTATGCGCAAATGATTAAGACAAAAGTTCAAGCAATGACAATTCTTGAAATATGTATATGAATCTTCAAACGAGAAGACTCACATTTTTTCCCATTATAAGATGCAGTAATTTACACAGATTCTTTAAACAAAATAACTTCTACACTCAAACGGTGTACTTATATTAAAACAGCATTGAAAAATATATCACCTAAATAATTTCAAAAACTTATCGAGGAACTCGAAAAAAGAAAAAAAAATGCGTTTTCTTTTTAGAACGGATGTCACCTTCGAGTCACATAGATACAAGACCAACACAAAAAACGACAAAGAATGAATGGTCATTAGTAGGGATCCAGTTTATTGCCTGGCGAGGCCTGTGGCGAGGCAGAGGGGAAAAGCGGAGAAGCAGCCAAAGACCCTGGGGGAGAAGAGAAAGTGGTCCCTCAAAGTGGGGTGTGGGGGGGAAATGGGTGTGGTCTGGTGGAAGGCGTGTTTTTCGCAGTTTTTCTCAATTTTTCGAAAATAAGGCTTTACTCCGTGGAGAATATCAATAGAACAAATTGTCTCAGAAACAAACTCAAAATATGTTTTTAAAGAGAAATGTTCAATCTCTTGCGCTCCTTTTTCCGTTTTTCCATATCATTTTTCAAACGTGTGAAAATAGTCGTTTAAAGTTTTAAAATGTTATTAAAAAAATTTCAAAATAACTACAGAAAAAATAAAAAAGAGCATCTCTAGTTCTAAGTCATAGCCATCGTTTAAAACAAACCGCATGAAAATATTCCAGTAATTTCTCGTGTTATGCTTTGTATAGGTAGCAGATTTTCCCGTAGAGAAAGCATTAGTGTCGAAAACCAAGATGGACGGTATAGAAGAGCCTTAATATCTTCTTTTTCTAATTGTATGTTAAAAAAATTTTACATCTGTACTTTTCTTAATAAAAAGGATTTCAAAGCAAAATTTTGTTTATGTCATTAAAAAACTGGAAACAAGAAAAGGTATAACTTTATAACAAGGTTATTTTGTTCCTAGTATTTTCTTTCTACGTCATGCAAGTCTAATTGCAATTATGACTTATTGTAAAGATAAATGTGAATAATAAAATCATTCAATAATAATATGCTTTTTAAAGAAATGATCTGTGAATCAAGTTTGATTTATTATTTTGATGCAGCATTACATAAAAGTATGAAAAAGCAATCAAACTAAAAGCAACTGTAAAGCTGAATATTTGAATCCAGCAAATGAAGAGATGCAGGATATCCGGAATCCGGCAAAATTACTATCCGATGCATCCTTAATTCATATCCAATCTTTTAAAAGTAGAAGGCTATATACCAACTGAATATACATTTACTTTAAAGATTATAACTTCATGTTACTAAATCTCAGTGCATAGGAAACAGAATTGTGGCTTTTGTTAAATCAGACATTTTTGTTACAAAAGCTTCTTCTCTAGCTTAAGGGAAGCATTTACATCAATCCACTAAAATCAGACTTAAAATATATTTAAAATTCTGGTTGTCAAAAATTTTGTTTAGGTGAAAAATGTTATTATGTGGGTAGTAGTATATTTTTGTCCTTTTTTAGATTTTTGAAGTATGACAGATACCATTTAGTGGTGCTTCAGTTTTGCCAGTCTCCAGTAATCGGCCCCATGTGCCAATAGTCACTAAAGTGTTTTGCAACGTGTTACTAGTTACTCTTCTGATATTTTTGCAGCAACAATATTATACGGGTTGTACTATTGATTTGAATCCTGCTGAATCTACTGTTTTTTTTTTTAAGAGAAACAATACCAAATCAATATGTTTGGCCATCACAGTCAGATATTGCAACTGTAGAGAAAAGTTTCCTTTTTTTATGGTGCCTTAGAATCTTCGGGTAATGTTCCTTTTTCTGTGCAAACAGCTAAAATTCATAAAATCAAAACAGCGTACTGACTGATGAAACAGAAATAATATCAATATTTTTTTCCTTGTAACACTCCAAATTTGTTTTTACTTCTCTAAAATACTTTTTCAACATCAAGATGTGTGATTTAACATGATTAACTGAATTATTCCTTGAAATACTATGTGAGATACTAACAGTTAAGCTGCTGTGAATCTCTTCCGGTAATGTGATATAGTCATTTTTCTAGTATTAATATGTTCTGTACAGATTAAATAACTAAAATAAAATAATTAATAAAAGATTCTTTTTTTTTATTACGAATAGTAATATTTTTTCTTTGGCATATGATTTTCCTCGAAAAATTTTAAGGCTCTAGTAAAGTTCCTCGGAAAAGGTTATTTCAGTTAAAAAGTCGGAAAAAAAAATCCACAAATAAAAGGTCAAAGAACATCTAAGGGAAATAACAGGAATGTATCCGAATTGCACGATTGTTTAAAACAGCGCGATCTGAGACCTCAAGTCCCCTGTTAATGTCCCTTTTCTCCTACCTATTGGGAAACGTGAAAATGTATAACGTAACTAATTTGTTCATTTACATGGAACACTCCCATTTCCAGACAGCTGATTGACTAAATTCAGGTTCCGTAAAAAACGTGTTAAAGAATCGCATACGACATTTTAAAAACATACAGAATAGAGCCAGAAAAGCAGGAACATCTTGAAAAGTAAATAAGAGACCACGACTGAGAAACCGATCGATAAAAAATACCAGGTTCCTTGAGGACAAGCTAAAATAAAGGTCGCACGCTGAAATAAATCACCACAATTTCAATGAAAATGAAAAATTAACACCATGATAAACACCAAATCCGTCAGCATCTGTGTTCTCAGCTCCCCCAGAACACTATTTTGTTTTCCTATCGCTCGTTTGTGGTGCTGTCGTTCGCCATTTTCCTAAAAGTAAATTCATAACGAAAGCAAAAGAATTATAGGGAAAATGTAAAACCGTTCCTTTATGAAAGCAATAGATGTAAATGCTTTAAAAATTGATTTACAAAGATAAGCTCTCAATCTTTTGTTTAAATAATGATTTTTAAAAAAAAAGGCCTCAGTACATTCGAACTCGTGTACTGCGCTGAAGTGAAGAGTTGACTCCATATATGAAGCGCAGCGCCACCTATAGCCATAAACGTATTTTTTTTTAAAGTTTCTTTCATCAAAAATATGATAGAAATTTACTGTTTTAATGAAGTGTGCAAATTATGAATGATATGCCATTCCTCTTTATGTTTGTCTTGCTTGTTTATGTAATAGTACCTCAGTGAATGGGAATATATAAAGCTTTAAAATGATTATTCAAGAACCAGTTCAGGTATATCATAGTTTTCATTACATTTCTTGTATTATGACCGTGTTATCTATATTCCAAATGTAATTTTACTGCAGCAGATGCACTTTTACACTGTATTTTTCATTATTATGCTTTAAGTTTTTGAAAAAATATTTTAAGTCGACTACTAGAGAAACTTAACTACAGATTGATGTAGTGACAGTGTTTTTGTTTATGTTGAGTAAATGAACTTCTTACCTTAAAAATTTTGAAACCAAACAAAATGTAGCTTTTAAAATTGTTGTTAGTGCCGAAACGTTGTTACTTTGTTAATCTTATTCCAGTGACATATGCATATTTTACATGAAGTGTCTTTGTGTAACCAGATGAGTAATTTAATATTTCTTTGTGCTGGTGTAATAAAATGATTTTGTGCTAGTCATCAGTTCTTAATTCTTTTTGGTCAGGGAGCATTAATAACATTATGGCAATATTTGAAGTTCCAAGCACACTTGATATTACAACACTCCTTACCTTCAAACAATAGTTTGAAGGTAATGAATCTCAGCTGCAATGAAAGGCCGGCTCGGTTATTGACTGTTCTAGGCTGATGAGTTCATAAGAATTACGAAACTGCAGTCTCAGTCTCTGAGTGTCATAACCAGGCTGTTGGCATGTTGCATGTGTAGTTCTACCTTAGCCCCTGTCTTAAGAGCGGTAACTTGCTGCTTATTACCTTAACTTATGCCAAAAACTTATGAGCTAAATACTTCCCTTGCTTACAGACTCTCACTGGAGTCATAAATTAATTTTATTCACTAGTCTGTAGGTAATGAATCTTGGCTACAACGAGAAGATAAGCCTTCGACTTGTTTACTGAATATTGGATGTCATAATCTGACTGACAATATAATTAGGCTTGCCAGACATCCCGGTTTGATCGGGACAGTCCCGGTTTTCAGCCAAAATCCCAGCGTCCCGGCTAGTTTGTTTCATGTCCCGGAAAAAGATAAATTTGATTAGATGACCAAAAAAGTCTAAAAATAATTAAAGATTATTTTGAAAAATTATTTTGTCATTTGAAACATGGACTTGTTGATCTTTATTATATTAATTTTACTGCTATGAAATATAACGTTTAAATTTATCTGCTTGGGTCATTCATTGTTATCCCTGGTTTAGGCTCATAATTAGTCATTATTCATAGCATTGAGAAGGAACTACCCTCTAAAACACGCTAAAAACCAAAACCAAGGAAGGGTGTGTTCCCTTCAAGCGTGTTTGGGATCCGAAATTTCCAAAAAAAATTGGGCTGGCAACACATTTTAAAGCGTAGAAACTGTTTCAAAAAAAAAAAAAAACTTTCAAAAAAATGTTTCTTTTGAATTTTGTTTGCATATTTCAAAAAGTTTTACGGGGGGGGGGCAGGGGAGGGGTCGAGTTCTTTGTAGTTTCGGAAAATTTCTCTGGTTTCTTTTTGAATGCTCACGACGAGGGGGGGAGGGGTCCTGGTTGAACATTTTAGAATTCTGGCAAGCCTAATATAATGCATGTAGCAAAAAAGAAGTCTTCCTAAAAATGTTGCCTGTTTTATTTTTATACTTGCATTTAGTTGTATGCGCTTGCGCAAACACTTCATATTTTTATCTTACTGCGGTACTCAGTATTACATTTTTTTCTTTTTTTTATTTTACTTTTTAGGCAGCTGTTTGGCATGCTTTAAATCACTATGCGTTTGAAGATGCAATTTTCATTGGTGAGAGACTATTTGCTGAAGGTTTGTATCATGTTCATTATTTCCCAAAAGTGTATTTATCTTGATCCCTTTACTAAATTTTTGATTCAGATTTTTAATAGTTTAAGTATTTATTTTATTCAGACACACCGCATCTCTTCTATTCAAATTTTTGGGTCACCTATGTTTTTATGCATAAAATTAAATTGTAAACAATAAATTCTGAAAGTTTACACATTTAGAATGTTTGAATTTTGCTTCTGAATTTTAATTACGATAAAATTATTTATCACTACTGAAGAGACTAAAATAGCAGAAAATCACTTGGAATAAATTATAATTTGTAATAGGGCTGTTTGATTTAAACCATAGTTTTTCCGCAAATGTTTTCAGTATAAAGTTCCTTCTTTTTTTGTTACTTAAAACCAAAATTTGAGACACTTTTCCTTTCAAAATCAGTCTTGAGAATCTGCAACTTTCACCCCTGCATAGTTAAGATTTTTATATTGTGCTGTATTTATTACGTTGTGTTTTCATTGCTGGACTAAGTTTTTGATATATTTTTTCATACTTTAATTTTAATCTTCCTTTTTTTAAACCTTTAGTGGATTCAGATGACACGTTGCACCTTTTAGCTACTTGTTATTATCGTGCAGGAAGGACTGCGGCTGCATATTCCCTTTTAAAACGTAAAGGATGTCGAAGTCCTCAATGTCGTTTTTTATTTGCGAAATGCTGTTTTGATTTGAAAAAGTAAGTTCATTTTCAGTCGATGCTGTACAATCTTAGTAGTGTTTTGAAAACTGTAAGATTTCTGTGAAAAATTGAAGTGTATAACTTACATTTATTTAGTTAATTTTTTCTTGACTACCATCCTATAGTGGAAAAACAGTTTTTAATAAAACTAGTTGATTTTTTGAATCTTTGATTTAAATTAATTTCATTAATTTAGTCTTGACTAGCTGAATAATGATTTGATATTTAAATCATGCAAAACCTTGTAAACATGTGTCTAAGATATACAAAGTTTTAAAATGAAAATATTTGCTCCAATAACTAATCCTTTATTATACAAATAGATGTTTACTAGGTTTAGTGTAATCTTTCAGTCATTTTTTAGCAGACAGAGACCTAAAAATAAGTCCTTGATCAGTGGCGCACACAAGGGAGGGGTCCAGGGGGTCCGGACCCCTCCCAAAGGTCTTGCTTTTTTTCCCGCTTGATTACGATTCTGTGTATTTTGTACGTAAAATAAATTCAAACAAAGGTAACATTAATTTCAGTTCTAATAAGTGAAAAAAAAAATCCTCATGATAAAAGATTTTTGTTAAATATTGTGCACTTTTCCTATAACGAATTGCCTATTACAAGCAGAATGGTGATTATAAATGAATACACTAAAAAACCATGTTTTAGTTTTGTAATTACAGATTACACCAAATGAGATTCTATGAACTTCTAAATCATATGCTGCTTCTACAACGATCAATTTGATTTGTTGAACCCATTTTTTAATTATGAGAAAAGTTAATGCGTATATTATTTTGCTGTTTGGTAATTTATTTAAGTATATTTTATTAAATAACACAAACTGTTCATTCAATAGTTTATTTTTTACTGTTTTTCGTTCTTGAGAATCGAAAAAAACAAATCAATATGTTTGACGGCGTAATGGGGATATGATATAAGACTGAGGCTTTCGATCTTGGACCCTCTCCTTGCAAAATTCCTGTGTGCGCCACTGTCCTTGATAATATAATGTATCTAAAACATCTTATAAAAAATAGCTGATAACTTGAAGAATAATGCTTGCCATAATTTTCAGCAAATAAAATGATTTTTTTTTCTTTATTTTCTTGGACAAGCTTGCATTATGTGTGTGTAGTTTACAATTTCTGTTCAAAAATACAATTTAAATAAATTCTTCTATGTGTGGATATTTTTACATCAAATTGATATAATTTGTGTACAGGGCTCTTGTCAGTTTGGTCACTGGATCCCCATCACCACCACCACATTCACTAATCCTATTCTTAGCCGGGACCCCAAAGGATTAGTCCCCTAGTTTCCAACTAGGCTGACATGACCTTTCAGTAACCCTGTTCGTATCTACTATGTTTCTACATCTAGTGTAGTCCAAGCTTTTATTGTTTACTTTTTTACTTCATTATTGAAGAGATAGAAGAGAAAAGGAAAGCCACACACACACACACACATGTTGACCAGGAGACATATTCATGGGCATGTTGATTTTGAAGTGTTTCAATAAACTATGGCTTTTGTTTTCTACAAGATATTTTTTTTTTCATGAGAACAAACAATATTGAATAACATTGTTCTCTGGAGAATTCTAAAATTCATATCTCGAGAGTTCAGACTATAAATTTATAATTGTCAGTTTAGTTTCAAAAGCTCTTAAGTTATTATTTCTGGCTATTCCAGATTTTCAGAAGCTGAATTCTCCATTACTGGGAATGCTGTTGCAAAACCTAGAAGTCTGGATGAAATTGTAACTGAATTTGGTGATTTCTCTTCTTTTGCAATTCAACTCTTAGGCCATGTGTGTCATAAAACTTCAAGAGATACCAAAGCTGCAGAAGCTTACAGGTTAGTGCATGTTTTTTAATTTGAAAATGAAAATAAAATTGTTTATTTTTTAAAGTAAATAGCCATTTTCCTCACCATTAATTATTGATATTTTCAGGAAAAGCTTGAAGTTAAATCCGTTTCTGTGGTCTTCGTATGAATCTCTTTTAAGTTTAGGTACAAAATGTTTTTTATAACTCATTCTAGTGGAAAAGTCAAATGTTTGATTGATTATAAAACTTTGTATTTTTTTTCCTTAAATAGGTGAAAAGCCAGATCCTAGACAGATATTTAATATCAGCAATGTTGATCACCTATCACTATGTCATGGCACTAACCCTTTAGTAAATTTAGTAAATAAAACTTCTGTGCCAAATAATGTAAATTATATCAAAGAAACTCCTGTTGTATGCAATGATATCATGCAGGTAAGATTTTTTTCTTTAAATGTTTTAAAAACTGTTTTACTTGAATTAGTGTTTAGTATCAAATAAAAATATTACCAAGCATAAATTTAATGTCAGGCACGGAGTAGAGATGGGAATGGTCAGAGAAAAAAACTGGAAATTTTGAGGGGAAAACCTTTTTTTTTTTTTTTTTCTGGATAGGGTTATTTCCACTCAGAAAATGTTTGAAATTTCTTGCAAAAAAAGTGTTTTGATTTACAATGTTTACATTCCAATGCCTTTTTTATTCTTTTACTTTTAATATTTTTTTTAATGTTCAGTACCCCAGGTGAAAGCACTATGATGCAAGATAATTTAATTTCCCTGTCTTGCTTTTCTCCCTAAAACTAAATGTATACACAGGGCAGAATAATATCAATAACACAAATTAGTGGATATGTTTTAGTTACAATATTAATATATTTTCATATCATGTGTGTGTGTGCGTACATATGCAGGATTTGAAATAAGGCATGGGATTGTGCGAAACACAAGCTAAGTTGTGAAATCCCATTGCTGTTTAACGCATCAACTGCTAGGGACGAGATAACTCGTCCTCCAGAATTACACTGTATGCGCTAGGGACGAGATAACTCTTCCTCCGGCCCCACTACTGTGTTTGCTTTGAAAACATTTTCTGATGCAAGCAGGCGTGCGTGCGATCAAACGAGATACCTTATGTGTTGTCCCTTGCTTTGAAAAATATCACAGTGTGGAAAATCTCTAGAAAAAAAATATATAGAATTTGTTTTGTATGCTGTATTATTCATGAAAAAGTCCAATAAAACTTTTCCTTCAAATTGTTTCAAATAATTAGCTTAGCGCAGGGAGTCCATATATAGGCTGTCGACGACGCAGTCAATGTGTTAAAATACACTGTAGGAATTTCCTCTCTTAAATTTTAGTACGCAATCACTGCCAAAAGCTCAAAAAATGTGATAATACTTCAATATGGCAAAGGCATCCCTGAAGTAAAATTGTATATTCATGACAACAGTGCAGTAGCAGGAATTTCAAGCAAATGTTTTAATTTGCTACTTGATGGGCTATAATTCTCCAGTATATCAAATGAATAGTAATAGCCCAAGTTTTGCAATGAATAATCAAAGCTAATAAATTAGCAAAGTGTGAAGCGTAAATGGAAGATCTAAAATATCAATTCATTTCCTATGTATTATTCAACTCTTTAAATACTTGCTATAGATTATAAAAAATAAAAAATTGGTTTATCGTCAATTTTCAAATGTTGAAAAAATTTTTGTTTTAGGAATCTAGTCAACTTTCTAGTAAAATACAAATTGTTCCTGTGTCACCAATTCCATCAATCTACAGCAGTCAGTCTCCTTTAGCGTTCATCAGATCAACTCCAGATGTTGCTATCGAAGTTTATACACCTGAAAATAACTCTTGGGTTCCTTTTCCTACGTTAGCTAAGAAAAAGATTTCAAAAAATTGTAGAAATTTATTTGGTACTCAAGCTTCACATTCCCCTATCACACCCTGGTGAGTACATTAGTGTTTCATTTAATAGCTATTACATTGTTATTGGCAGCTAGAATCATCTTTAGAAACTGATGCAACTTAGATTTTTAAAATATGTATACATAAATTTATTTTATAATTGATGCTGTGATAATAAACTTTTAAAAATAATTTTAAATGTTTTTTCAGTGTTTAAAAATAAAGCTATTAAAATAAAAGTTTGACTAATTGGCTTTTAATCTAAGTATAGTGAGTTAAAATGTGATTTTATTGTTAAAATACTTTTATTCAAAATTCTTGTTAAAATGTTTTATAGTTTTGGCATCTTACCCCTGTCAACTCCAACTTCAAATCAAGACCATGAAGTTCCAGGTTCTGATAAATCCTGTTTGAAAAAGGTATTTGATCTTTTTTACCTTATTAATTTCAATTCACTCAAATTTAACACTAAGCTTTAAATAATATTTGGGGAATGAAAAATTCGAGCAGAAAGCTCTCATATTGTATTTCATTAATTTATTAGCTTTCTTTTTTCTTTGCTTAGTGCTAAATAATACTTTTATCAACTATTTTAAACTCAAAATTTAAACTTTTGTGAACATAATTATCTTTTCCAATTCATTTGTTTTTTTGAATAAGTTTTAGATCTGAACCTGCATATAAATCATCATCTAGATTTGATAAGCACAGCTTATCCAAATTTCAGATTTCATGTACTGCAACGTATGTTTTGGAAAACTTTATACTCTATTCCTCTTCTACATGGAAACCAATCATGTATAATTTTGGTGCATATTTGTTTTTTATTAGTACCGTCGAGCCCACTTAATGGAATATCAGATAATAGAATATCCCACTCAATGTAATAAAATTCCCGTTTACTACACCGTTGATATGTGTTATTTTTATCCCGGGTAATAGAATATCCCGCTTATTAGAATAATTTTTCCTGGCAAATTGCCTATTCCATTAAGCGGGCTCGACTGTAGTTAGTTTATTTTAAAACCAATAGTGTGCTATAAATAGTGAAATTTCTCTTCCCATAAAACATTTGAAAACTCTTTCAAGAGAGTTTTATTCCTATATTTTTCAGTTAATGGAAATGTTTCTTACTAATATCTTTTTACTTTCTTTTTTTTTTAACACTAAGGGGCTCTGCCCCCTGCTCGCTAATGCTCACCAACCCCCGAAGATTGCTTCACAATCTTATTTGATTCGCAAAAATTTAAATCGTCAGTTAGAAAGAAACTCCATTTAAATCAAAAAGCACCCCTTCCCCGGGTTTCAAAATAACTTGCACCGACTTGCTGAGGCTAAGGAACTCCTGAGCATCGCAAAACTGCTGTTTTGTACATTTGAAAAGTAGCTTTCATGTTCGTGGTCTCTAGTAATATATTTTGCTCTTTAGCTTGGGGCTTGAATTAAGTTGATCCTAAGATTTTCCGTAAGAATCGAAACCCTTAAAGTTTGAATAAGAAAGAGGAAACATGCGAATCGAAAAGACGTAACTATGGCAACGCCAAATAAAACATCAGTAATTTTAATGGAGATAATATTATTCAAACTTGATTTTTAACTGCTTGTAACTTTTTTTCCTTTGGAGATGGAAGCCAAGTTTTTCGACCATAAGTCGAGTAGGATCTGGAGTAAAAAAAGCCGCTCTTTTCAGTGGTGTCAAAATGAAAACTGTGGGACAATTCCTTCGCTTTTTACTGATAGATTTAATAAAGAAAGTAGTGCTTAAATTTTAGGTAAACCTAAAGCAGTTCGAGCTAAAAACGCAAATAACTCTCGCTGTATTTAAGTTAGGGCATTGAAATAAATCACGTAGATTGCGCGGACAATTCTACCCTCTCCAACGATATATAATAATATGTGTAAGTTATTTTTCACCCCTTTAAAAAGCAATAATAGGTAATTTACGTGAAATTTGAGCTTAAAAAATTAATTACAAAAAAAAAAACAAATTTAAATTTAAAAAAATAAAACCCCAGGTGCACACCCTCGGTGCTCAAAATAATTTTGTGCAAAATTTCAAGGCTGTAGGTGCTATGGGGTCTCCTGGACGTAGGTCCGCCACAGACTTCCTTCCAGAATTTCTTTGAAACCTTACTTTTATTTACTATAAAAAGATACTAATTTTTTCTTTTGTATTTATAGACACCAATGACTAGGAGAAGTCAAGAAGGAAATCCACCAAAATTTCAAATTTTTAGTCAATCTGGAAACAATAACAACAGCAATACAACTATACCTCAAACACCTCAAGCCAGGTAAGTTCAATTTTTAGAGCCAAATATTTAAAATTTGTAGCTAAACAGATATACACAGGCTTAAACATTAATGCCATTAGTAAATAATTTAAATATGGAATTGATTATTCATGAAATAGATGGTCAGAGTTCCCAATCCTTGAAAAGTCCTTGAATTTTATTTTGCTAACTAGGGACCCTGAAAAAGTATTGATTTCCCCATGAGCCCTTGAAAATATGAAATGTTGCGGTTTTTTATGTGGTAGTCCCAATTTATTTTTGCATTTTGAAATTTGATTGTATCTGCTTCTGTAAAACTCTCCGTTTTTCTTTTATATGTGATTCTACTCATTGTTCATCACTAATTTTTTGGCTCCCCCCTCCCCAATCTTTTTATTTTATGTTCTGTAGTAGAGGACTTGCACACTTGTCATTTTGTCGCACCCACTAGAAACTTTCAATCATGTGTTTAACTTAAAATTATAGTGATTTTAGAGAACAAAATTAGTTAAAAATATGAAAGATGACTGGGATTAGGAGAGAATATTGACAGTGTCTTAATAGCAAAATAATGCAGATTCCCCCCCCCCCCTATTTCGTCTTTTTTCTTTCTTTTTTTTTAAATCTATGATGATATTATTTAATTTAATAAATACATAACCTCTTCACCTTTTGCACTTGTACTTAGGCATTGTTCTCTCTTTTGTGCAATCTTAATTTGATTTAAGCTAACTTTTTTAATCAGATGAAATAGTAGTGTTCATGTAAAAGTTTTATTGGTGGCCATCGGCCATTTCCAAAAGTTGACAAGTCTATTTATTCCACTTTTACAACATTGTGCTAAAATTATGAACTCTTTGTGTTAAAGTACGGAAAAAATCAAGCAAAAGTAATGTTTCGAAACATGAAAACTGAACAGATGGTTTCAAGCATATCAATTGAAAAATATAGATGTTTGACCATGAAAAATTACAGGAGTAAGAAATTTTTGTGAATGGCACTATTTATGTAGTATTTCCTTAGTAATTTCTAAAGGATGAACAATTACTATATTTTAATCAAATAGTTTAAAATGTTATCAATAAAGATTATTTTCAATTAATAACAGGGTTCGCGTTTACGCGCTATAGCGGGTTTTTTACGCAAATTCGCGGAAAGGGGACGCAACTTCCGCGAAAATTCGGGTCCTAGGGACCCAGAAAACCCAAAAGATAAGAAAAAAAAATTGTGGAAAATGCTGAAGATCCATTTAGTAATTGCTTTTAAGCTTCAATAACCAGGAGAATCAACAGAAAGGAATTAAAATGACCCTATCTCTTTATCAGCTATTCAAACAAACCCCTATTGTTGACCAGTCAATGGAGTTTTATTAGTGATAAGACTGGAACTTACAGTGACCTCCTGGACTGAGCTCAGGGAGCAAAATATTGCAGATTCATAAATAGTCCATTGTACTGTAAACTGTACAAGCTCTCCCTCAACTTTTATCTTTCCTGAAAACAGCAATGAAGACTAAAAGTAAGAGTGTGGTTTCAATGTAACCTTCAGGATTAATACAAGACAACTGTACAGTAAAAGCATATATCTATTTGGCACTCGTGTAACCAGAATTATTTTTTGAAAATCATGCATCCCCAATAACAGGATAGGAGAAAAAAAAATGGCGAACATTTTCCCGATCGCGCTGAACACAAAGTTCTGAACTTCACACATTTTTCTTCTTAAATTGCTTATGAATACTTGAACTTTATACAAAAGCACTTTAAGCTTGTCCTCTTTCTAGTAATTCATCTCTTTCTGATGGGTTTTTTTTACTTGGACTTGCAAAAGTCAGGTATTAATCGATTTTAAAAATAGCACGGAAGCCAAAACAGATATTTTGAAAGAGTCAAAATTAAGTCAAATGTACTGATTTAAGATGAGCAGTTTTCACACTCCTGTGAGAGAATGGTTCGGTTTTTGCGATCGCGATTTTTGCGTTGGGTTCATTCGCTTGCGATTTTTTTTCTTCTATTTCTATGTAATTCCCAATGATACTTGATGATAGTTCATGCTGGATAGGGGGAAGGGGGCTTTTTGGTATTTTCATCTAGAAAAAATTCCAGGAAAATAAAGGTAAAGGAAGTGCTTTCTGCTTGATCAATCAGAGGACTTGTTTAGTATTTTCTGGTAAAATCCAACTTTAATTTTTTTTAAAGTAAATTTTGAGTGTGATTATCTCATTGTAACTGATCAAATAGTTTCTCACATAACTAAGTCTTGCAAGTGTATTATTTGAAAATAATTTTACAATGATAATCATAAAAAATAAAACCAATTTAGTTTATTTCATAACTTTTTTAAATCACTATGTGGATAGTTTTTTTCCCAAGTATTAACCTTTTTATATTATTCATTTTTATGGTAAGATTTTCTGTTTAAAATTTAAGGGACTCATTTTTTCCACCAAAGAACCCAAATCTGTTTCATTAATGGGTCCCTGGGACTCAGGTTACGGATAGTTGAGCGCAAACACTGAATAATAAAAAGTGTGAAACAGAAAAAAATTTGGTGTGATTAAATATTTATTTGCGTTAAAGTGAAATTTCATATTTATAGATTTAAAAATTGACTTGATATTTAAACATATGCACTTTTTCCTAAAAGCAATTTGAAGCAATTCTTATCTGAATGTAATTATTGAACAGTGATGTTCCAGCAGAAGAGTAGCAGAGAGTGCCGCCAGTCTTACCCTTTCGTAGGTCGTTTTTGGTTTGTGAATTGAGCCGAGGGACTGCAAAAACCAACCAGAAAACATTTTTTGATTATTTTTCTTTCTCTTTTACCCTCTCACCAGTCTTACATAATATAGACGAACGCGCGAACAGCGTTCGCAGAAAATTTTTGGCTCTGCAGAAATTTTTTTTCAAACTGCTACCGTTGATTTAAAAAAATATATGTATATATATTTTATTTTTTTTAAAGGGAATTTTTAAGAAAATCCCAGAATTTATTTCTGTTAAAGCCTTTCTCCAAAAGCGTTTTAAAGCACATGTGTAAAAAAAATAATGGTTTTGGCAGTGGTTCAGTTGGTGAAAAATAAGCAAACTATATGTTATTGTAAAAAAAAATTAAATGATGTAATGATTTAAAGCACTTTTTTTTTGTCTCTTTCATATTTGAATATAAATTTAATTTTTTATTCAAGGGTGAGTGAGGCAAAATAATTATTTGCAGAAAATTTTCCAGTTAGGATTTGTGTTCGCAGAAAGCTTTTCATTTTATCTAAGTCTGCCTCTCACGCTCATGAAAGTTCTCTTAAATTTAATTCTAAATGTCATTTTCTGGACATAATTTTGCATTTAACACCATGTAAATGATCAATAGGTTGAAATGTTCAGGAAATTGGCACAACTTATCTAGAATCTGGTAGTTTAGTGATTTTTCCCCAATTTTGCAGATTTTCCCAGTTGTTCACCATCTTGAAGTTGTAAGCAAGGAAATGGCCCTGCATTTAAAGGTTCACTGGGATTATTTAATTAAAAAATGCTTTCTCATGCCTAAAATATATAAACTTACAGTCCTTGAATTTTTAGAAAAGGTCCTTGAAAAGTCCTTGAATGAGAGTGGAAACCCTGATGATTTGTCTAGTGAAACTTGTAATGTCATCTAAAGGCCCAAAATATTTATAACTCTATAGTCAAGTGACTTTACGGAGAATCTTCATTACTGTTTTTGAGCGACTGAAATTTATTTGATGTTAAAACAGAGTTGTCACTACGATTTCAACTGTATTTACAATAGCAGATTACAAAACATCTATACAAAACCATAACACAGTTAAACCTCTTCGAGCTGCCATCCCCTCTTAATGGCTAATTTTCTATGGCACAGTTTTTTTAGCCATTAGACTTCATGTTAAAAACAACCCCATTAAATGGCCTTTGAGTCGGTGCCTCCATCCCATTTTTCAGGAAAATCTATTCACTTTCTGTTTCTAACCTACAGCCTTTCAGTTTAAGGAGGAGAAGTCTTAATGGCTGTTAACAAAATCCAGTGAGTTTGAGGTAAAATTGTCAGTCTCATTTATTTTATTAGTTGAACAGTGCGTGTGTGTGATCGATCTGGGTTGGAAACAACAGTCTCAAAGATCATTTTTATGAATCTCGAAGAACGTATTGAGGTGCTGAGCAATATTTGCATGGAAAATTAGCAAGGGTAGCATGAAAAATTCTTTCCAGACAAAAGAGCAGTGGAGTGCTTTGATAATTACATTTCCAACTGAGAGAAAAGTTAATGAGTCTGGTTAATGAGTCTGCAAAAATAAGCATTTTTCAGTCAAATCTAAATCAATTAAAGTTTAATTTAAATTAACAAATCAGCTGGCTGTGTGCATTATTAACATTTTAAGAACAAAAAAATTTTTGTGCATTTCAGTCACTAGTTCGAACTTGGACGATCAATTTACCAATACGTCTTGTATTCATCAGCAAGTTAAGTTTTCAACTGAAGTGATTTTAAAGATAATAGATAAAGTCGATGCAAATTCGAAATTTGGGTGCAAGGTTTGAAATTAACATCCTAAATCGAAAAATGACTTTGAAAACAATTGCTGGAGAGTAAAAACTTAAGTCACAAATGGTATCCTTTCTTCAAAAAATTTAAACAATAATTAAGTAAAATACTATTTTCCCTTCATTAAAGTCTCAAACTTCAATTTATGTGTTACACTTGCTTATATTATATATAGAAGTTACATTGCAAAATGTAACAAAAACCTTTTAATAGGGCCTCATACTGGTGAGAGTACTTACTAGTGATCTGTCACTGTACTTACTAATGATGGTAGCGTTTCTTAGTTTTTATTTTTGTAATTGAGTCAAAACAATCAGGTTTAATAAATCAAATTATGTTGCAAATGTTAAGAAAAAGTAAAAAACTGGAATTATTTTATTAATATAAAAATCCCAGGGAAAAATTAATGTAGCTTAGAGTAGTTGTAGAAATTATGTTTGTGATTAAAGTTATTTTTCTTGAAAAGGTTTGATTGTTATTTTTATCAATTTAATCACTGAAATAATAAAAGATTTTTTAAAAACTACTTTTGGAGCTAAAAGTAAGTATTATAGCACTTGAAACTTTGTTGTTTATTACAGGGCCAGATTTAGGGGAGGGCAGGTGGGGCTACTGCCCCGGGGCCTCCACAACAAAGGGGCCCCCACAATAAAATTTTTACAAAATATCCTTACTTTCAAGGGTCGTAAATATCAGATATATACATATATATTAAAATATTCGAATATATATCAAAGTATCGGATATTTTCGAAAATATGATGATCTTTTCGAACCCTGATTAGGGGCCTCCACATTTCCAAATCCGGCCCTGGTTTATTATCTTAATAGTGGTGGAATTAGCAAGAAAATGCAACACACTTTAATCACGCATCTTCTTAAACTAATATTAATTGTATAAACTTTTTTTTTTTCAACAACAACAAAAAACATGATTTTCATCTATTACATTCATGAGTGATATTTATTTTATATTTTTTTGTTTTTAGTTTGTCTCAAGTGGCTCCACAATTTGATTCAGTTGTAAGAAGAAGTAAACGAATCTTCAGCCATTCTAATTCTGTCAAGGAAAATAATAAAAGTTCTTCCAGAAACAGACTAATATCAACAAAAACTCCTTCTAAAAAAACTAAAGCGCATTCAACACGAACATCTATGTGTGAACCGAAAGAAAGTGAACTGAATGAAATTAATAAGTCTGATATTCAGTGCGAAAATAAGTTATCTAATTCTGTATCTATAATGCAAGCAGCTTTGAGCATGCAAAAAGCCTCAGCAGGTAGAGTATAAGTTTAAGATAATTGTGTGCATTGTTCTCTGTCGTTACAAATTTTAAATGCTTGAATATAAAATACTTGTTGAATACAGCACCTTTTTTTTTTTTGCTGTATTCAAATTTTCGTTTTGCTGGGGGGAGGGGGGGTTCCATGTTTCTAACATTAAATTTTGTTTCATACTGCAATGTGTGTCCCACATTGTTTGAATGAGAAACAAGTAGAAAATTCCAAATTTCTCCCCAGACATATTATAAATGAACATTACTTTAAAATTTTTCATTCTAATTGATACTGGATCATTTTGAAATAGGGCCCTTTTCCTTCTCTGTCAAACCATTTGCGAAATTTCTATGCAAAAACAGTTTGAGGAAGGAGTTATTACATCTATCCAAAGCAACATGATTCTGTGCTGGCACCAGAATAAGTCTATATATTTGAGTAATCAAAAGGGCTTACACTAGAAACAAATCATCAGCTTTCAGTGCTATCAGTTCAAACTAAGGCAATTAAAATTTATTGCTTTTATAATGCCTCAATTTATTAATTTTATGTTACACCTTATTAGTTTGCAAGTGAAATGTTCAGTATATAGTGAAATTAATTGCCTCAGTATCTGGCTGAATAAGTAAATATCTAAATATTTGATTTGTAGTCAATAGTCATAGATCCTTCAACAATACAACTGCAATAGTCGTCACCCTCATATTTTATTGAAATGGTACTAGCTGCGTTGCCCAGCATTGCACGGGCTAACTTAAAAATGGATGTTTTTGTAATACTGTGACATCAGTTGCTATAGCACTAAGGACTAAATAAATGAGTGTGATGCAGGGTTTGTTGAACATCAGTAAAGCATATTTTTGGCAAAAATCTCATTAACGTTAATATAGTTGTCACACAAACCATGAGTATCTTCATTTAACACAACATATAAAATTATATGCATTATTAACTATAACCTGTGAAAATGAATTACATCGAATAGACTGCATGTATCCATAATATTCGTAGCTTCTACATAAAATGACACATTGTTGGTTGATTATACATGAAGTTAAAGCATCTGGACCTATTAAGTACCAATAATTGCATTTCTTTAATATCTAGTCATCAGTTTCCAATTAAGCTTAATCATTAAAAGCATTTTTTTTTTTCCATTTAATGAAATCTAAACAATATTAGTTTAATGTGTTCTTTAAACAACAAAATGTCTTTCAATAGTAAAAAAAAGGAAAGAAAAACAGAGTTATTATAATTCGAAAACTCACCCGTGTGAAGGGAAAAGCTGAACAAAATAAACATGATGAGTCAAACATCCCAAATTATCCAAGATATGAGGCTGGTTATGATAAACTTTAATTTCATTTTTTTAAGAGAAACTTGGCAATCAAAAATGAAAAAGGCTGACGATAAATAAAGGTTATGCTGGAATAGAGCAACTGGTTAAATTCATTGGTTGTTTTGATGACGTCATCACTACTGAAACAATTACAGTAAAACCCCTCCTAACAGACACTCCTCTTATGCGTACAATTTTTAATTCCCCGATTCCAAGGCAAATAACATTATTAAACCCCTATCCTGCAGACACCCCTCTATTGTGAACAAAAAAAAATTGTCCCCTTAGCATCCGCATTTGAGCAATTTTACTGTATTTAAATGTTATTTGCCAACACATATATAGAGAGGCAACAGAAAGAAATGAAAATCATTGCTTAGAATAAAAGATAAACAAAGCTAATTTTTAAAATAGGATTTTTTAAACAAAAAAAAAAGATGCTTTAAAAATTAGCTTTAGGATTGATATTTCAGAATAAAAAAGAAATGAAGCTAATTTTTACAGTAAAATTCTAGACAAAAAAGTTGTTTCAAAATTTGGATAGCAGCCAAAAAAACTCTGCTTTTTAAAACAATTATTAGAATTTTATTTGCTATCAAATATGCAAAATAGCAACAGGAAAGAAATAAAAATTCCTGTGGACGTGATGTTAATTGACGTTTTAATTAATATCTCCGCTAATTGAAGTCGTACAGTTACGAGATTGGTCTTATTGTTTCCTTTGGAAAATTTCAAATCAATCGGTACCTCATTTGACTCTGGACTCTCAGCGATTCTCGAGAAGATCAAGCCTCAGACAGAAAGACAGACTTGAAGGGATTTTAATAGTATGGATTCAGTAAGGGAATTCATCAAAATCTACTTTACATTTTTTTTTTAAATCTTCAAATGCACAATAAATTACATATGTATTTGATTGATAACTACTACTAAAATTGATGATAAAACTTAAATTAATCATTTAACTAATCGTTGATAATTCATTTATTTAATTTTCAAGCGTAAAAGTATTTAGTCGCCATATAGTTGTTTACTGTTCATTTTTTTATGTATTTAAATTTGGCCATCAATATATATTTTTTCTCATGTTTTTTGCAGAAGGTTTGATGCAGTTGCTTCAAGAAATGGGTAAAGCCCAGTATTATTTGAGCCAGTATCGATGCAAAGAAGCAATTGAAATTTTGAACAGTCTTCCTCCCCGTCATTTTGATACAGGATGGGTTCTTACTACTTCAGGAAGAGCTCATTTTGAACTAGCCGAGTACAGTGAGGTATATCATTGTTTTCAAACCACTCGTTTCGATACTAAAACTGTTTTCTCAATAAAATTATCAATTGTGGTTCATATATGCAAGGAATAGTGAAAATATTTTTTCTTTTTTTTTTAAATTTATCTAGGCAATTTCAATGTTTGAAGAAGTCAGGCGTTTGGAACCTCATAGAATCCAAGGAATGGAATATTACAGCACAGCTCTATGGCATCTTCAAAAAGAGGTTCCTTTATCTGCATTGGCCCAAGAATTGACGGAATTTGATATCAAAAGTCCACAAGTAAATACTTGTTTCATGTATTTTATTTTCCATTTGAAACATAAAAGGCTATTAAGTTCAGTATTTGACTCAGTGTAAAAGGCAAAAATATTAGTTTTCACACTTTTTTTTTTCTAATGTAGACATGGTGTGCTGCTGGAAATTGTTTCAGTCTTCAAAAAGAACATGAAACTGCCATTAAATATCTCCAGCGAGCTGTTCAAGTTGATGACAGTTTTGCATATGCTTATACTCTCTTGGGACATGAGTATGTTATGACTGAAGAAATGGACAAAGCCATGACTTGTTTTCGAAATGCTATAAGGATAGATCCTAGACATTATAATGCATTGTAAGAAGTTTTTTTTTTTTTAATTTTATGCTTCTATTCCTAGCTATGTTGTACTATTTTTTAAGTGTTTGTAAACAAAAATTTGTTTTTAGTTTTGTTAAAATTGATTCTATGAATTTTTACAGAAAGCAACATTTTGCTTTTAAGCATTGTCAAAGGTCTATCAATTTAGTCATTATTATGTATCTGTGCTTCGTAAATTGCAGTGGAGCATCAATTACCTGAACCTGTTGGTTAAGCAATAGTCTGGATCAATTTGAGATTCTCTTGGCATTTTTTTTTAAATTTATATTTATGTATTTTCTGGAATAGCAAATATGTTTTTATTGTATTAAGCAATGGATAAATAGTATGTTAAATAGTGTATATTCAGTTTTCCCTTTTACATTTTATCCAGACTCAGAGGTGGCAGCTGTTAGTGCTGGCTTGTTTTTCTTTCTTTCCCCTTTTTATCAATTTCTTTTTCATCAGAGACGACATTCTTTCCTATGGCATTATCTTATAAATTCTTCTTAAATGTGTTAGTCAAGTAAAATAAGTGTTTTCTGGTAGCTGCATCCTGTCCATAGCTCTTACCAAGCATTTGAAAGCTTCATTAAATGATGGACCTGGATCACTTTCAGCGCATTCATTTTCTTTTTTGTAGAGCTCAGAAGAACAATTAAGTTGTGATACAGTAAAACCTGTCTACAACGATACTGTTGGGACCTAAAACAATATCGTAATAGACAGTTTGATTATTCATGCTGACATTTTGCTGGGGCCAAAAAAAAAAAAAAAAAATATTGTTATAGACAGTATTGTTCCACACAGGTTTCACTGTATAACTGAAAATCTTTGCCATTGCCGTTATTTAAAAGGCTAAATATGAGGCTCAATGGCAATGATGCATTTTGTCACTTCAAGCCTTCAACCTCTCCTTGTTTAAAGAAACAATTTTAGAAATATATTTTTACATCCATGAATTTGTGCCTAAGTTTGAAACTGAAGAATAGGTATTTCAAAATGTCACTGCAGTATTTTAGACTGTTACTTTACTCTTTACTGCTACTTTAGGGTTTTTTGAGCAATCACATTGCTTATTGTTCTCACTTGATGGTTTTGATGTTCCTATCCCCCCGCCTCCCTCTGCAGCACCACCCTTGACCGGCCCCTCCCAACGCTGCTCCTCTAGCAAAAACAGTCTCCAGGTTGCGTCCATATCCTACATGCATACATACACACACACGCGCATACATACACACACTCATGCATGCACACCGACACACACATACACATACATACACACACCTACACATACATACTAGAGACGTACCGAGTACTTGATAACTACTCGGTACTCTGCCTACTCGGCCAATTTGCCGAGTACTCGGTACTAGACCAAATTTTGATCAGATACTCGGCCAATATCGAGTAGTTGCAAAAAATTGAATATTGTCCAAGACGGATATTAAAATTTATAAAAAACTCAAGCATATATAATATTCTGCAATCATTTATACAATTCAAATTTACAAGTCAAATTTAAATTTTGAGAATAATGAAGTTTGTAATGCTTCAATAGAATAAATCTTTATTTTAATGTCCCCAAAGTTAATAAAACTTATTTATTAAAAATTGTGCAAAAATTTTTATATTAAAAATGGATTTTTGCTACAAACAAAAATTAGTTATAAGAAATATAAAAATACATTTACTCTTAAAAAATAAAAGGAAATAAAACAACGTTAAAAGCACAGTGCATTAACAGTGCAGACACATGTTTTAGCGTTACAAGGAATTCCTTTTTCAATGCACAAAATGTGAGCTCATGGATTTAAAGGCATTTGACAAAAGTCTGATTTTTTTTTGTCAAATGTCTTTACATTCTTTAGCTCACATTTTATGCACTGAAAAAGACGTTCCTTGTAACACAGAAACACGTGTCTGCAGTGTTCCTCCACATTTGTTTTATTTCCTTTTAAAAATTATTTATGTTTGGCAGACTAGAACTTTAATAGATTGGTATCATTTGTTTTAATTCACACTTGCTTAATCATACCTTTTATTTATTTATTTTTAATTTTAAAAATATTTTTTTTTTTTTTTGTAAAATTTTTGACAAACAAAATTTTTTATGTAATGCATTAATTAAATTTCAGCTGGAATTAAGTTTTAAAAACTATTATATGGACAAGGAGGTCTATACTACTAGTCCAATAAGTTCAAAATTCATCACATGTGTGTCAGTGGTTCTTCTTAAAACATAATTAGTACTCAGGAACTCGACCGAGTAGTGAAAGGCGAATACTCTGTACTCGTCCAAGTAGTGAAAGGCCAAGTACTCGGTTCTGGGCTACTCAGCCAAAGTGCTACGCGGTAGGTCTCTAATACATATGCATACATACACACACTCATGCATGAACACATACACACACACACATACATACTCAAGCATTCACACATACACACACATACACTCATGCATGCATACCTACACACACACATGCTCATGCATGCACACCTAAACACACACACGCGTACATACACATACCTATACACTCACACATTCATGCCTGCACAAACTCGTGATTGCACAAAACGTAATTTGTAAGAAGTCAAAATTAATTAATTTACTTTTTTTAAATATCTTGTAATGAATGAACAAGTATAGAAACTATTTACTATGCAGGTATGGAGTTGGTATGATCTATTACAAGCAAGAAAAATTTCAGCTAGCAGAAGCGCATTATAGACAAGCAGCTAAAATAAATCCTCAGAGCTCTGTACTTAAGTGCCATATAGGAGTGGTAAGAAGTTGAATTTACCTTTTTGCATTAATAACTATATTTCATTGTAAATTTTTACATTGTTTGTTTCTTAATTGCTTAGGTTTTGCATTCCCAGAAACGAATGCAAGAAGCTTTAAAAACATTAAATGAAGCAATTGAAATGGATCCTAAAAATCCTTTATGTAAATTTCATCGAGCTTCAGTATATTTCTCTATTGATAAACATGAAGAAGCATTAAAAGATTTAGAAGAACTAAAAGAAATTGTTCCCAAAGAATCCTTAGTCTACTTCCTGATTGGAAAGGTACAAATTTTCTTTTAGTGTATTGAGAGCATGTCATGTAAACACTCCTTTTCGCAATAATATTAAATTTAAATACTTTTCACATTATAACTACACTAACTCAAAACCAGGGTTCGTGATTTTTTTTTATTTTTTAAAAAAAAATAAAAAAGTCTGATTTTTTTAATTTAAATCAGATTTTTTTCAAAAATTTGTAGATATTAATTACTTTACATTTATAAACATAATATATTTTATACAATAGATGATTCCATTCAATTTACATTTGAAATTAAGATAAGTTTTCTAACAATTCAATAATATTTTAGAATTAATAAATACATTATAATGCTTAGATAAGATGTGATTTTGTTTTATGTGTTGCTTAAAGATAAGGTTTCCATTATCATGTATGTTTTTTGTGTAAATGTATGTTTTGTGTGTTGAACAATTACTTTTTTGAACTTTATTAGTTAGTCATAGTGTATAAGAAAAACTCTAAATTTTTATTTGTTCTAAACTGTAATTTTGGAGTAAAAGCAATAGAGTGAAAATTTGTTACACACACAGAAAGAGGGATCTATGTAGTTTTGCCTGTTGAAGTTAAGATAGTAAAATGCAGTGTAAAGTAAGAAAAAACGTCAAAAAGCAAAAATTGCCGATTACAGCATACACGTGTTTCGGCCTTCAGGGAACGCCGTTTTCAATGGAAAAAGTAATGAGCTTATGGATGAAAAGACATCCTAAAAATTTCATCCATCCACATCTTTTCATCCATAAGCTCCAAAAGGAACGCCTTTTTGCATTGAAAAAGGCGTTTCCTGAAACGCCAAAACACGTGTCTGCTGTGATCTGCAATTTGTGCTTTTTTAATGTTGTTTTTTCTTACTTTACTGTTCAGCACAAAGGTATAATGCAGTGTAGTTAAATTTAGAGCAATATATTCTAAAAATGCAAAATTAATTTATAAAAGTAAAATCAACTGATTTTAATTAATGACTTTGTTAAAAAAATCACTTAGTTCAAGTCAATTGATTTAAATCAACGAACCTTGCTCAGAACCCTCATTGATTTATATTTAAAAAAAAAAACTTAATGACATTCACATTAACAGTTTATTTCTTGACGAGGAGAAATTATTTCTGATAATTTTAATATAGAGTGAAATTAAATAAATTAGCTTTTAAAAAAAAAAAAAAAATATTTACTATATTACACTTGCATTAAGTGAACATCAAAACAAGTAACTGAGTTATCAACCAAACCAAACCCAATTCCACAACAGCCAATGAAGGCCAAGGTCTACTATGCCCTTCTCAGTTTTCCTGATCAAAGGGCTTTGGGGTGCAAGGCAGTTGTTTCGGTTAGGTGGCCAGTGGAACATAGAACTGATAGGGTTTAGTTCCCAAGAGTTATTGAATTGAACTGTTAACAGCATAATATGTTTTATATGAAATTAAACTGTTTAATAACTCTAGTGTTAGTTTAATGGGAAATTCATGTCTTGAAGTATTTATTTTTTTAAATTTATTAATCCCTAAATTATTTGATTTGTGTTTTATACATCCACTAGTGGTACCCGCATGGCTTTGCCCGTAGTTGAAAATTAAAAGGTCATTTTGTTCACCTGTGTACTTACATATAATGGATGATGAATTTCTCCCCAATTTGCTATATTCATTTGCTTGCCGATGTTACAGTTACACGTCATGATAATTTCGTAATTTATTCGTCCACGTTGTGTTAATTTGCTCGGTAAAATTTTCTTAAAATTGGAATAAAAAAAAGAACAAAACTGAATTTTCAAAAAATTGCTTTGAGGTGCATGCCCTCATGCTACAAACTAATTTTGTACCAAATTTCATGAAAATTGGCCGAAAGGTCTAAGCGCTGTGCGTGTCATAGAGATCCTAACAGAGAGAGATCCAGACAGACTTTCAGTTTTAGTATTAGTAAAGACTAGTCTAAACGGCATTTGAATTTAAGCAAATTGCAATCAAGATTGCAATCTGGTTCAGAATTAAATCACATGAGCATAAAGATTTATGAGAGGGTTTCCATGGGTCAGGGAAAACCTGGAATCATCAAGTGATTTTTTGTGATCAAAAAATTCAAGAAAAATCATTAATTGTATCTGGAAACCACCATATTTCTTAATAGCAAAATGCAGTATGGGACCCTAAATCCAGAATACTGAAGACCGCAACCGTTCCAGATTTCGGAATTTTCCGCATTTGAGATTCTGACTCAAAAAATTGAAAACTCTCCTGTCATTTTTTTCTTCGTTTTGCTAATGTTTATGCAACTTTTCTTTAATTTTTTGATAAATCTAAATGAAAGTACTTTATTATGCTGAAACAAAAGTCGGAGACAATTTGCAGCAGCGTCTAGTATGCCGATGTTGCCTTTTGTTATTATGCAATGGGGCTATTGATGCAATAAATAAATCATATTTTTTACAGAAAAAAAATGTATTTTCGCTCATTAGGCTTTGTATTGCATACTTAAGAGAAGATTTTTAAAAAGTAATCTTTAACTGAAAACAGATGTTAAAGGATGCTGCATAATTATATCAAAATGTTTATTTAAGCATAACGTGCCTTGTGTTACGCACAAGGCAGCAGGAAAATAAAATACCCCCCCTCCCCCACCCCTTTCACAAACATACAGAAGAACTCCAAACAAGAAAACACTATCAGTTACTTGACGCTATCCAACTCGAGAATGGAGAATTAATTTCATGCCTTGGATAAATGTCTTTCTCTACCTAAAACATGCTATATTATGTGATGTTAGTGTGTTATTGCCCACGATGCTATATTCAATGAAATATTTCAACATGAACCCATTGTGATCCCATCTTGAAACTTATACAGCCATTTTAAAGCAACGTGTAAACATTTTTCAAAAAAAAATTTGAAGTAATTTAAGGTGGTGCATTTTGAGAAATTTAAAATTTTAATTTAACTAAAATTATTTTTTTAGAACTAATCATGTTGTATATCATAGGAAAGGTCATTCAAAAGGCTGTCAACTGGCACTTGTTTCAGCTCTTTATCTTAATTTAAAAAGATTCTACTTTTAAAATTGGGTCATATGTCTATATAAACATTACCTCTGTACCAAATTTCATCAAAATCTGAGAGGGTGAGGTAAAATCAGTGTTGATTTGACGTGGAATGACTCAAATATAAAAACATTTAGGAGATTTCTGTGTGACATGGCTCCAGATTTAAGTTTTTTTTTTTTTTTTTCTTTTTGACATGCAGAACTGAAAAGGTTCAGTTTTCCTTAAACATTTTTTGTCTATAGATTTTTATGAATTTTTTAATGAAGATTCAGTAGTATTGAATATGCTTCTTGTTTTGCAAATTCAATGAATTTGTCTAATTTTAACCTCAAGTTTCTGCAATACATCTGTGTAAAGCAAAACAGTGCATTTATTATTATTTGAATATTAGAACATGCAGGCTTTATATAGCATGGAGCTTTCCTAGTGAGAAAATGTTGTTACAGGCAGGAAGTTAAACAGCCTTTTTCCGCATCAATGTACTATCGATTGAGGGGTTTTCAGATTTTATGTTATCAATCTTTTCCACTCAAATTTTGCAAGTTTGAATGGGTAAAAAATGTCCATCTTTTTCCCCAAATGTAATAAATATCTGAATTACTTCAAATTTTTAAATCATAAGTTTTATTCAAACATGTTTCTTTCTCTTTTATTCAGGTTCATAAAAAATTAGGAAATACGCACTTGACTCTTATGAATTTCTCTTGGGCCACTGATCTTGATCCTCGAGGTGCTAATAATCAAATTAAAGGTGCTATAGATAAACAGTACACAAATGATGAAGAAGACATAATTGGAAGTAATGAACAAAGTATAGTATTATGCATAAAATTATTTTAACTATGTGAGTCGCCTCAGAGCAACAGTAAGATATTTCGCTGTTGATCTGAGGTGACAATGTGTGGTTGATCAAGGTAGGAACTTTCAATTTTTTCGCAGCATTATTAAGCTTTAAATAACTCAGCCCCTGAAAAATTAGGCTGGAAGTGGGGAATTTTTAACTAAAAATTTATGTTTTAGTATTTCTTACTGTTTGTTCTACTTCCCTTGATGACTGTTTACGGTGTTAGAAAATGGTAACTATAGTTGGGACAAGCCAAACCTGGCAGCGTTGAGAAGGCTGTGTAGATGCTAATTACAGCATTACAACGCTGCTAGGTTAGATTTACTCCAACTATAGTTTATCTTTGGGAAAACACTTCTTTCAAACTAATAAAATCTTTACTTTTCATTTTAAAATGTCTAGCAGTCCTCACTCAACTCCACAAAACATTTGATAAGAAGGCAAAGGGCAAGATATTATTATGCAGTAAAGTACCTTATCTTAGTGAAAAATCGTGACTTTGGTGCCCAAAATTATTTATTTTTACTTTTTATTAGAATAGTACCCATGGGCACCCTGGTATTAGGTCAAAAAAAATATTTTTCTGACTATTCTGCAAATTTCAAAATTGAATTGCAGTACCAGAAGTGCTTTTTGCTTTTTTTTTTTTTTTTCTTTTTTTGAACATAAAATGATGCCTAACTTTTTCATATTTTAAAATTCTGTAAAATTCATGAGTTTAATTCTGTAAATTAGGAATTCCACCCTCCCAAAAATTTAAAATTTTAAGTGAAGGGAATTTTAGTGGCAGCAAGAAAACAAGACTTTTAATAAGGTTTTATTAGGTCTAAAAGCAGTTGCTTCATAATATTACCTGTAGCTCCAACATTTTATAAAATTTAGGGCTGTCCCTGACGACTTAAAATGAGACTACTATTATTTTTTACCAGCAAAAGCAGTTATTTTACCCAAAATATAGCCCGAGACAACTAATTTCTAATCAAATGTATAAAAGGGTGATTATTTTAGATAAAAAAGGACTAAAATGCTTAAAAGCTTCTTTTTTGCTAGGGTGAAAAAACTGTTTTAAAAAATTAAAATTTGCCTACAAGTTTACTTCCTACTTTACAAAAATAAATAAATAATATTGAATCTTTTACTGCATTTATATTTTAAAAAGTAGGAAACAGAAATGTTATCACATATTCACAATCAAAAATGTAATATTCATATTTTTGCATGAAAAATTCACATGTTGCGATTAGAGTTTTTGTAAAAAGTTAGTTTTTGCGAGAGTGATTTTTGCAAAAAGGTTTGTTTCTGCTACCACTATTTTTATTAACTGTTGTTTGTATTCTAAATGAATGGCAACAAAATTTTGCTTTTTAATTTTTTGTAGTCTTATTACATACAGTTTTGGAAACTATATTTCTTTTTTCGCAGTCGGTTTTTTACTGTTTTTAATTTTCTATCTGACTATGAGAAACTAGAAAATCGCCTGTCAAGGCAAGACAGGTGAAAATTGCTTCTACATTTTAAATGAAGCCATTGCCAGTTGGATGATATTTTGATAGTTGAAATTTTAACCCTAACTCCAGTGTATTAACCCTAAACACTGCATTTCCGCTCTACGAAAATAGAAAGACCCAGATGTAGGTAATTTTTTTGTGTTTCTGGCTTTGATTTTGGTTGATTTTCTGCTTATGTGGAGCCTGCCCCTTAATCCGCCAACCACGGACTTTTGCCAAATTTTGGATTGCTGCCGAAACTTTTGACATTGCCAATGTAAAAGCGTTGATCAATCTCTTTGGTGGATGTTTAAAAAAGTTAGAAACTTTCATTGATATAAATACTGTGTATACTCTCTTAAATTGAAGCAGCAGCTTTAGCCAAAAAATTTTTAAAGCTGATGAATTCTACTTTTTCGGGAGATGAAAGTTCTAAAACGTTTTCCTTAACTACACTCAAGAATCTGGATACTTTCCCGATTTTAGTTGAACCTTGTTAGTTTAGAGTTTAGTTAACTCTAGTTAGATGTTTAGTAGACCTTTTCTACTAAACATTAAAGAAATTAATACTAACACATTCTGGCAAAATTTTATAGTGTCAGAACGTTAATGAAAGACTTTTATTACAGTAGAAGCTCAACTGTGAAAAATGCATAGTTTTTTGCATAGTTCATCCCTTAGAAATTAGCTAGTTAAAAAAGTGTGTCAGAAATAATGCTACAAAAAATACAATGGAAAATTTTGTTGATTTTAATTCAATTAAAAGCAATAAACATATAAAAACAAATTACTGAAAATAATCCCTTTCAGAATTTGAATTTTCAAAAAAAAAAAAAAAAAGAATGTTCCAAAAATATTAAAAATAGAGCACATTTCCAAGCATTTTTAAACAAGTTCGTTTCAGCTTGTTTTCCTTCTCTTTATATTTTCTTAAATATATTGTAGACTAAAAAAAACATTGTATGTGTCGCACCCGTTGCAGCTGCTGTAATTATAGACTTTTCCCTAGTAAGTGCTGCAGCTCTTATGCCTGAAAATATGGTACTTAATTTTTTAGTGTGCAACTCCATATTGAATCCTTTTATGTACTTAACTAGTGGCACCCGCACATCCAAACAAACAGTTTATACAACACTAGTGGCACCCGCACGACTTTGCCTATAGTAGAAAATTAAAAGGTCTTTTGGTTTGCCTGTTTATTTACAAATAATATATGATGAATTTCTTGCGAATTGGCTTGCCCATGTTACGGTTCCACATTATGATAACTTGGTAATTTACTCTTCCATCTTATGGTAATTTTTCTCGGGAAAATGTTCTTAAAATTGGAATAGAAATAAAACAAAATTGAATTATCAAAAAATCACTTCAAGGTGCACAACCCCCTGCTACAGGCTAATTGTGTGCCAAATTTCATGAAAATGAAATTTCATGCCGAGCGGCCTAGGCGCTATGCGTGTCACAGAGATCCTGACAGACAGAGAGACTTTCAACTTTATTATTAGTAAAGATAATTGAGTTTGTGACACCCCTGCTTTGTTTTAAGAATTTCCGTCTTAGGAATTTTAGCAACCTTCACCCCCTGACTGAACATTGTACAGAGCAGCAAGAACTGATTTTAATAACATGTACATGAAAATGTCTCACTTTTAGCAGAAATTTAACTCTTCCTGTTTCTTTTGAAGGAGATGATAGAGCAAGTGTCAGCTCTGGCGTAGTCGATCATGAATCTTCTCACGACAGTCCTATGGTTGATGGCCCTGAATTTGAAGACATCAGTGATGAGAGCTTTTGATATTAAATAATATATTCATTTATTAAATGTATTGGTTATTTGTTACCTTTTGTCAGAAATGTTGTGGTCTGCTTTGAAAAGAACCTGGTTGAGAGGAATAAAGCATTGTTTTGCTTATAAAAAAGGGAGAAATGCAAATATTAGTTATTAAAGACTGGCAACGCTACCATTTTGTAATGTTTTATTGTTGAATTATGCATAAATTTTATTTCTTTTGACTAGGTTCATATATATGTTGTGATATAAAAGAAGTTGCTTAGAGTGTAAGATACGTTGTAGTAATACTTTTTTGTACAGCATCTGTTATTTTTGTTTCACTTAACAGCTCTTTTATTTTATAGTTCATTGTGCAAAAAATAAATTCAGCACAAAAATTGTGTTTTTATGGTTTTAATCAAACATGAGATAAAAATTTAAAACTTATGTGTGTTCAAATGTTGTTTACATAATTTTACTGTAACTTAATTTCATTCAATAAATCAAAAACTTACTTCTAATGTTTTGTCTGTACATAATATAAAAAGAATACATTAAACCTTCTTCTGAAATCCTTTTATACAGATTATTTTAACACAGATTTGGAATTTCTTTGTGAGCAGAAATATTCATTTTGTTATTTTTTATTTTTATTTATTTATTTTTATTTCCTTGAATTTAACCTTCTGAATTCTCATTTTCGAGTGTGGGATAACTTATTTATTCCCAAAAGATAATGCTTTTACTTTATCTTTACAAATAAGCTGCATTTTTACCACCATTTGACGTTGACATTCATTTATTTTGTTCTAAAATAATTCTTTTGTTTACTTGATAAATAAGATATTTTTACTTGATCAGATTCGATGTAAACGCAAGCTGCCTACAAATTAGCGCTTTATGTAGCTAAAAGTAGAATTATTCAATAAATTTTAAAAATTGCGTATTTGCATTCTAAATTTTCAATGACCATATCATATGCATTTTAATGCCTCTCTATTTGAAAATTAATCTCTTAGATTTTATATTTTAATTAAATTGCTTTCAAATGAAAAACTTTCTGAAAAGTATATGAACAATAGTAAAAATAATAAGGGAGAAAATCTGTTTTGTAATTTACAAATTAGATAGTATTGTCATTATTTCATTGGTTCAAAATTGACCTCAAACCTATTGCATATGCATTTTGAGGTATTTTAACATCAATGTTTAACTTTTGGTTCGGTTTTCTTATTCATGGCTTTATTTTTCATTTGTATTACACTTATCATCCTTTCTGGGGATTTCTGAAAAATGTAGAGTTTTTTTATGCTAGTTTTTAAATCTCCCTTCAAATTCCACCCCTTTTTTTTCTTTCCCCACTGTTCGTATTAATTAATCGTAATGTTGAAATTATTTACTACTTTTTTTTTTTTTTTTTTTTTTTAATATTTAGCTTTGTTTTTCAAATATGGTTTTTACACTTTTCAAATAACTTCAATGTTATATATTTGATGTTTCTTTAACCTTACTAGTTTATTGATGTGTATGCTCATTATTTAATGTGCAAAAAATTTTACCGTTGAAACAAAAGTATAATCTCCAGCGCTTCTTCGTTTTTTTTTTTTTAATTCTGCCCCCAAAACATACTTGCCAACTCTACCGTTTTTAACGGGAGACTCTCTTTTTTTGCCTCCATCTCCCGATTTCCCGTTTTTTACAATTTTCTCCTGTTTTTGCCATTTTTTCAGTCAATCATCAAAAAGTTTCACTTTCTTCTCAATAGATGGCGCCCTTTTGTAGTCTACCATGTTAGGGAATAAGAAGTTTTGCAATTAATAACT
Organism: Uloborus diversus; assembly: GCF_026930045.1. Lineage (NCBI taxonomy): Eukaryota > Metazoa > Arthropoda > Arachnida > Araneae > Uloboridae > Uloborus > Uloborus diversus. The sequence goes on along the minus strand of NC_072731.1, from coordinate 248,572,414 downwards.
CATTTAATAAAAATTAATTTTTTAGCAGCTTTCCACATTTCATGTTCAACGAAGCACGTGCTTTGCCGAAAATTGCAGCAGATTTCAATCTTTTTGCATCTTGAAATTATTTCAATTATTTTGAATGTTTGAAGTTATTTTAACATGTGCTACCCTATACCTACTTATTTTATATTATATTTTCATTATATATTGGTTTCCTTTTTTTTCGGATTTTAGTAATTAGATTTTTATAGTTACTTTTCTGGTAGAGACTGAAGAATGTACGAAACTTTAAGCAAATTCACTCCTTATTATTTAGTTTTTCCTTTGCAGTATATTTTTCTTGCTGCTACCAATTTGCTTACATCTGCAAAAAATCCCCATTTCACTTTAAATTTAGTATTCATGTTAATTAAAAGCATAATTTAATAATTCTGTAGCGAGGATATGTCGATGGTGAATCACCTATATACCTCTAGTAAAATCTCCTGTTTTTTCTCTTTCGAAGGTTGGCAAGTATGGAAAAAGAATCAAACTTGCAATAATTTTATGCTTAGAAATATTTTCAATAATTTATGTATTCATGAAACTGCAGTTTAACTTATTATATGAAATCTAAAATATACAACTTTGACATTTTTATTTTTTCTCGAAATAAAGTTTTAACAGTGTTTCTTGATTTAATTCAGGATCTGTGCTTAGAGGGTTTGCCATCCTTCTAAAATAGGTTTTAACGAAATGCTCATAATTATCAAAACACTCTACATAAAGTTGTTTGCATAGCCTAAAGCTGAAATGCCTAAATTCTTTGGTTGCATAATTTTCTTAAATTTCATGTAGCTGCTATATTTTCTTTATTTAGTTTTACAATTCCACTATCCTTTTTTTTTTTTTTAATTGCATTTAGGTGTTTTTTAAGCATTTTGATTTTCAATATAAAAATACTTTTTTGTTTTTCAACATTCAACCATTTCAGAATGTAACAGGATCTTCAACTCGAAAGTTTTAAGGTAAGAAAATAGAACTTGATAAATGTTATAAAGTAAATTGCTCTAAGTTTAATATTGTTTTGCAATACCATAAAAATCTGTACTTAATTATTGAATAAAATATCTTGCTCATTTTTATCATAACACAAACGTTTTGCTCTTTAAAAGAATGGCTAAAATAAATGTTTACTTACAAATGTTGTTTTCATTTCTAAAATAGAATTTTCCCCCGAAGATTTTGATTTAATCTTGTGTTTAAATAAAAAAATGTTTCTTATGTGCAAAAAGTTGTCAGACTGGTGATTTATTCAAACAAAAATCATTTATACAATATTAAATCATATTTTGGCTGTTTTAAAACTTTTTAATCTACGCTAAATAGAGAAAAAATGATTTCGGGAAATAGCTTAGTTTTTGCATAAATAAAAAATTAATTCAATGTGTAACAAATGTGTATTTTCAAACAAAATACATTATGACCTTTATTCATAGTTCTCGACTTCTGGCTGTAAATGTAAGGATGCAACAAATATGAACAACTTGTTCTGTCCATTAAGAGTTTCATTGGCTTGCAATGCTAACTCCTCTTTTTTCCAGGTTGATAATAAAAACCTGCTTAACTGAAAACACTTGATATATCAGAGAAAAAAAATTCTGCTCCATTTTTCATCAAAATCTTGCATATACAAGACTGCCTAAGGGAGGATTTTAAGGGTTAAACTTCTAGTATTGGAATAAAAATAAAAAAAAAACAAAATGAAGAAAATGTACATTTGATTTAAATCAACTCTTGAATGTGTAAAGTTCATGCAAAATAGAGCTTTTTTTTTTTGGATGAGTTTGTGTGGGCAATTGATATTGTGGAGAAACCATTGTATGCTTTTGTAACACGGTTTTAGCCGGGAGTGGATACATGGGGAGGGCATGACCCCCTCTCTAAACCAACAGCAATAGTATCCATTCACATTGTCTTCAAACACTTAATAAAATCTAAATGGTATCAGTAGCCTTTTTACAATTCATTAATCAACTTTGGGTCGTTCTACTCCTGATTCCATTCTCTCTGGATATATTCTGCCGTGGGCAGGTAAAGCGCAGCAACCTTTTTTTTTTTTTGTCATCTATTATATGTTAGTTTTATTGCACAAGCTTGCTTATTTCCTTTCTGTTGAAAAAAAAGCACGAAAAAACGTCTAATTCCAGCATTTTCCCATCGTTAGCATTGAATCCAAACCACGTTTTTTTTTTTTTTTTTTTCAAATATCTCAAACTTATTTCTGCAGATACTGCCATTTACTTGCCCATGGCAGTATTGTTCATAATGAATGAATGTGTCACAAGCAGAAGCGTGCACAGAAATTTTGCATCCTGTCACAAATGACTTTTACGCCCCCCCCCCCTCCATATTGTTTATTTGTATATTTCACTCCTCATTTCAAAAATATTGGGCCCCATGCAGGCCCGGGCCAACAGGTATCCTCCCTCCCCTGTGCACGTCCCTGGTCATAAAATGAGGCGGCAGAAATGAAGTGTAAACTGTAGCATTGCTTGCATAAACTGCGGGATTATAAAATAAAAATTGTCCTTTTTTTTAACGGTTTATCACTAAATAACACCGCCTTAACAATCTGAGGAAAAAGATGACCTTTTTGCATGTTTGAATTTTTTATCAATAATCCTTACCTCAAAAGGGTATATGTTTTATTTCTTACATGCGTTAAGACCTTTTTGTGCCTTAGTTGACGTAAATGACGTAACAGAGTCCATTTATTTAAAAACAAGTGATTAATGTGTCTTTTGCAGAGTCCGGGGACTTAAAGTATGTTCATTAGGAGACCTTTTTGTCCATGTGTACCGATTTTACGGTTATTTTTTACCCTCATTTTGGGTCTTCGTTTGCTGGACTATGGTGGAAGGGAAAAAAGAATGCTGAGGCCAGTTCCCAGGGTTTCATAAAGGAAGGGTTTTGGTATTAATGTTTTTTCATTTTTACCTGCATTGTCAGGAAAATACAACAGCATGCAAAATCGTTAATTTCTGTTTAATGATCAGATGAGGGGCTTTCCTTTGTGGGGGGAGGGGGGTGTTCCGAATTCCCAGAAGTCTTGGTTTTATATAATGTTACTAATTTTATTGTATCATGTCAGGATCATTGTGAAACTTCACCTCCCAGAAGGTAAATTCTGAATGCGCTAGTTAGCTCAATATTTATTCATTCTACTGCTTGTGTTAGATTCAAACCGAACCACATTCTCTGTTTACTAATTCTTTTAGGATATATGTCTTCAGATTTTGCATTCTAAGATAATGTGTAGAAAACAAAATTAAATTGGAAGGGGTTCATTGCAGATACAAATTACATCACCAAACACAATCTCTTCATAGACATGCAATATTCTTCTCTTTTTGTGAAACGCTCAAGTCATAACCTTCTTTTAAGAAGCACTATTAAATGAAGTCAATGCTTTGTATTGACAGCGCATTCAGCGGTTCCTCCATTGCTGTTTTTCCAAAAGAAGATTTTATTTGTTTAAGAGTGGACAATTGTAAATTACCGATTCAAAGGGAATTTTTAAAAAAATGCTGCACACAAATTTTAAAATTTAAATTAATTTTAAGTCAAATGTGCATTTTTCTTTAGTTAACTTTATATTATTTTTTCCTCACTGGTAGGGGTTTAATCCCTAAAATCCTCCTTTTGGATACAGCTCTGATGAACTCCTGCACATATTTTTGTCTTTCTTCATTTCTCGCCCCCTTTACCACCACCTGCATTCCAGTTTCAAGTAATCAAATCTCTCTAATGACCCATACTATTTCAAGTAAAAAAGAAGAAAGAATCAGATCGAGTCAATCTTTGAGGAGTCTTCATAAATAGGAGAGGGGGGAAAATTGTCAGTTTTTTTTCAAAAGATCACGAACTTTGAAATTAAATGTCTCGGCACCTATTATAGCTACAAAAAAAAAAAAAAAGCTTTTTGAAGATAATTTTACGCTTTTTAATTTACTAATTGACATTTTTGCTCGAAAGTAAATAGTTTTTTAGCTATAAGACAAAAACTGGTAAAAAGCACCTAAAATCCAAGATGGCGGCCCGAGCCCCCCACCCCCCCCACCCCCACCCCCTTTCTATCGGGGATTCTAGTATGTTAATCAGGAGGAGCCATTTCTGTCTGTACGTGTGTACTAATTTTCAAAAACTGCATCTTTTTTTGTTCTTTTCACCCTTATTTTGGTCTTTTTTTATTATTGGACTTTTTTTTTTTTTGTGCTCATTGATTTATTTATCATAAGTTTTTTTTTTATACTGAAGCAACAGCTGATCATAGCTATGGACGAGACGAGATCATTTTAAAACTGGCAAAGCCTACTATTCGAACACAAAATTTCTTTTAAAAAAAATGAACATAACACACTAAAATTACTGTTTTAAACGTGTTTAAAACTTTCTATGAGGAAAGTAAGTCGAGATCGTCTTGTTTGCTTAAAGAGAAAAAAATAACTTTCCTTTCACGGGTAAAATTTCCATTGATGATCGCAGGGGATAAATTAAAAATTTTGGAAGGGCAAAAATTCTCAATGGAACTCTAAATTTTGCCGAATGTAAAATATTTTTATACGCACACATAAGTACATCGAATGAAAAGGAACGTTCAGAATTGAACTTTTAAGCCCCAAATTTACTGAAACGTCAGACTAAATTTTGGCCGAAAAAAAGGGAAATTTTTTTGGAGGTCACTGTGTGACCTCCCGTGAGCCTCTGGATGAGCAAGATAGAGAAGTTTATTTTTTGCGTTTGTTTAACTGTTTTAGATTCTTAGACGATTCTTCTGATATCGTGCAGCTACTGCTATTTTATGCTTAGACTATTGCATATAAAGACGAATAAAAGGCAAAAGTCTTCTGCAGCATGGTGAAGAAAACATATGAAAAAAAGATTGTTCGATTTTGATTAGTTGAGCGCTCTACTTTCTTTTTTTTTTTAAATCCTTTTTGACGATTGGACAGTGGCCGTCGCTTATTTGAATTACGTTTGTTCTAAGCAGTTTTTGATTCCTTAAAGCGGCTAATTCAACAATGCTGGATTTTGTTCTGTTTTTGATTCATTTAAGCTGTTGATTCAATTAACCGGCGTCCACTGTATTTTAAAATGTGATTGTTGGCCATGGCCATATTTTGTAACGTTTGAGGCTTTTCCAAAATTGAAGCTCCAAAGATGTAACGGGGCGCGATACTTCGGAACAAGCCCGGATCTACGTTCCGGGGGGAGGGGGGCAAGTCCTTAGACCCCTTTTACACGATTCCCGCTTTCGGACATCGGACGGCAGACATGTGACGTCACAAGTCAGAGGAAAATCGTTGCTCATTTACACGAAGGCGGAAAGCGGGAAGCGTATGCAAATTTCGTAACCTGTTCGATGTTTTGACAGGGCGTCTGCACCTGTTTGTTTATATTTGCTTCCGTTGAATCTTCTGTTATTTCCTACTATTTTTTTTAATTGTTAAAGAATTGAAGTGTTTTCCGTAAATGTTCAAGGTTTATTTTTTAGAAAACATGTCTTGGATAGCGCTTTTTTTAATCTTTTTTTTTGAGCCACGCTAAAAATAGAAGTAAAAAATTCTAAATTTGCCAAACAGTGCTTTCCCGTGTTTCGCGGTAATGGTTTACCGATGTTTTTTTTTTTAAAATCTGTGTGCATATTCAATACATAACATGTGCACAATTAAGCCAGGCTAAAAAAATAAATAGAAGATAATTCTGGGTTCAACGAACAAGCATTCCCTCCCGCCCCCCCCCCCCTGAAATTCAAAGATTAATTTAAAAAATAGAATGGTCTATGTTCTAGGATCTTATCACATCATGCTGCTGTTGTATGCATGAAAAAATGAAATTGCACAAGGATTTCATAAATAAAATAATTTTTAGAATACTGAAACATATATTTATTTATTTGCTTATTTTAATCAATTTCAAAAATGAGGTTTTTGGCTTGTGCAAATTATTCTCATACAGTGATGTTCCCATCTATTTTTCTGAGGGTATACTCCCAGTAATCCATTACGCACAATATTTGTATGCGATCAAATTGTTACCTCAGAGCAACAGTAGGATATCTTAATGTTATTTCGGGGATTAGATGTCTTAGTGTTGCTCTGAGGCAACGATAGATGTAATATGTGTTTATATGGAAATTTTTGAAACTTGAAGGTATACGCTATATGTCTAAAAAATATTTGAGAATATACGGCATACATGGAATGTACCCTATGGGAACACCACTGTTCTCAGTGTGCAAAAGTTTTTCTTTCTGATAGCCGCTCGGAAAACAACAGTTGATAATTTTTGCTGTGTTATTGCTATTACATTTTCAGAACTCGATGAGGAGCATTTTTTCATTTAGTGATACAGTGAAACCTGTGTATGTTGACCCCTTTATTTTCTTGAAACATCATTAAAAAGTGTTGAATTATATAATTCATAGTACAGCTCGAGTTCAATAATGAAAACTCTTAAGTATGGCCACCCCTTCTGTGTCCACATTTTCACTGAACGAAGGGGTGGCTTCTCGGAGAGGTTTCACTGTATAATAAAATGCTTGTAGTGATGTATCAAAATGTCTATTTTTTTAGAACTGATTTGCATGTTATTGTGGAATAATACTAACAGTGGTGTTGAAATATTTTTTCGGGGGGGGGGGGGGGGAGGCTACATTTAACACATGTGCAAATCTACGTGTATGCAGGCCCGCACCAAGCCTGATTGGCGCCATTGTGCAAATGTCTTTTGAGCGCCTTTATGCATTAATGTTCAAGAAAATTCTAGTTAACTCCTGGGGTGAGGATTTATAGACAAATGCAGTATTGAAAAAATACGTTTGGCATTTATTTGATGTATCAAAAGGAAAGTAATGTATATATATTTCATTTTGAACACAGTGTACATTTTTACCTTTGAGCAGGAGTTGATGCCCGTATTCCACTCATTTGAATGAGACTCTGCTTCTGCAAAAGCTGGCATCGATAAAAAATAATAGATTTGTCCATTTCCGGCTGTAAAACGGATGTTTGTCTTTCCATACAATCCGTGGCCAGACAGTAAATGTTACGCACATCTAAATAATATACATATGAGCAAACTATTTTTTATGTATGATAACACGAAGCAGAGGAATTACCACAAATTAAAAATCGCAAAAAGACGCCAAATTTTGCAAAGATCTGTTGCAAGTTATGGAGCTGTATAAGGAAAACTCCTTATGGGGCGTTCTCCCCATAGGTAGACGAATACCCTCCTATGTGTATTCCTAAGCATTGCACGACCTCTGCACAGTGGCATAACTAAGGTGGGACGGAGGGGTTGGTCCGCCCCGGGCAGCATTTTGCTGGGGGGTGGCAATTTCATGCTCTTGATGTGAAAAAAGTTCAACATTTGCTAATAGGGAAATCATGCTTCTGATCAATTACTGGAGGCAAAAAAAAAAAAAAAAAAAAAACTTTTCGTTATAATATGAAATTAGCACTTGATTTTAAGAAAGTTACTCAAAAACTACCTTATTAAGAAAAAAACTATTTTTTTGAGGAAAGTTACAACAAGAGTAAGAAAAGAGAGGTCTGGGCAATTAATTGCTTATCTTTGGGGTAGCATTATCTGTTTCAGAAATTGCTTTAATTGGTCACTTATTACAAAACTTTTATTCAGACCAGAATTAATTTTATGTTTATCTTATAAAAGTACTTACTCACAACTCAAATAATAACTGCGACTAATCTTACTGCTTTATATCAGTAAAATTCCTATAAACAGCGAGTTTCAAACTGAGACATTCATTTAAGCAGAAGGTTTTTAATTAGTGAATTGATGTCTAAGTAAACCTTTCACATTCACATGGAAAGTAATGATTTTCAATACACAACTTTTCCTTCTCATGAATCAGTATGGTTAATCGAACTTATAGGGCTCATTAATCTTATCACCCTGTATCAGTGAAAAAGAAAACCATCCAAATTCTGTAATATGGCAGTATTGGATCTAGGAAAGCGGCAATTTCCGAGTTTTTCAACATTAAGACAGGCACCCCAGCACGGATCCAAAAGGATGTCATTACCCCCTTTGAAAGGACCAAAGAAACCATAAAATTGCATACCTAGATCTTTAAATTAGGAAAATTTCCTGTGCAGAATGCCGGCCTCTAAGCTCCTGCCTAGTGTCACCAAAAGGTTAAAATGCATTCTTAGGGCTAATTTAGAAATTTTTTCTGAATAGAGCATATTCTTTATTTTTCTTCGTAATTAAGTTCTTATTTTTCCTTTAAATACTTTTGACTGTTTCTCAACCAAAGGGCAGCAAATTGAGGAATTGTCCTGGGCGGCAGAAAATGTAGCTACGCCACTGCCTCTGCGCAAGATTTGATAAACTGTATTTGTGTAAGGAACCCCCCTCCCTCCCATGGTTGTGCACCGTGGGGTGAAACTCCTCATGTAAATTCTCAAGTATCAAAGGACCTTTGTGACAAATTTGGCAAAAATCTGGCCTTAATTGTGGATTTGTATAAACTACATAGCACACACAATCACTAACATACATCATATTTTGTTTAGATATATAGATTTTACTTTTATTGTTTATTTAACTTTTTCCATGATTTAATTGAAAAATAATCAGTTTAAATTTTGAACGAAACCAAAATTTAAAAGTTACCTGAAAAAATCCAGGTGCTCCTTTAAAAATCCAGTTGGGGTTTTTACAAATGCTAGTTTTACCAACCGCCTTGTCTGGTGGTCAAAGAAGTGACTATGGGTGGGAAGTTACTGGGGGTGGGGTCATGATGCAGTCTGGACCATAGAAATGTTCAGAAGTGTATCTTTACGGTTTTTTTAAGCAATCATGATTGCTTATTGCTTTCATTCGACTGTTTTGATGTCCTATGATTTTATTTTCCCACCAGCACCCTCTGCAGCATCACCGTCGACCGGCTCTTCACGATGCTGCTCCCCTAGCCAAAACCGTCTCCATTTTGCATCCATGTCCTACACACACACATACATACACAACTACATGCACACACAAATACCCACACACTCATGCCTGCACACAGACATATACACACACGCATACATACACACATATACCCACATTCATGCCTGGACACAAACACACACCCCTACATACACACTAGTGATTGCGAAAAACATAATTTGAATTTAAGATGTCAAAATTCAAATTATTATTATTTTTTGACTCTCGCTACTTGCAAGCACGAAAGGAAATGAATATAGAAACAACAAACACAAAGATAAATATTTTACCCTCAGCTAAAGTTGATTAGCAAAACCAGAGGTTTAATTGTGAAGGATGTGAGAGGAAACTATTTTAAAGATTGAAATTTTAGTCAGATGAAAGATGTTTATGGTCATTTTTTATTCAATGATGGCAAGGAAAAAAAACCCCTTGAAGATACCCCCTCCTGTATATAAACAGAAAAGTCAGATAAATATAGCTTAAAATGAACATGCGTAACATGCATTGAGATAGTTTTCCTTTCGTCCACCCACCTTTCACTATAGTTTGACGCTCGCAAGTAATGCCTATCCTTTTCCAATGTTGATGTAACTTTGGAAAGAAAGATATCGAACAAAATTTTTGCATTTAATATTCTTATTATGTAGCCAACTAATGAATAATAACTTTCTTTTCAACTCCTGTTGAATGCTCATGGAAAATATTTATCAGGAAATTAAAGAAAAAGTTGTAATTAACTTGTACACATTGTATTTATTTTTATCATTATCATTAAATGTAAAATTTATACCTGTGTGTGTTTTTTCCGTAAACTCGAATTTTTTTTAAAAGACCGCATAAACCAAAAACTAGGGATGCACTGAATACTGAACATTAAGTTTAAATTCTGTCCTTATCTTCAGCTGAATACTGAATATTTTGCCAAAATCTGTTGTTGTTTCAACATTTAGTACAATTGTTGATTAAAAATAGGAGTGGAACAGAGCTTCAGCCCAGCCAAATCATGAACTGATTCAGCACATAACAATTTGTCATGAATATTTTTTTTACAATAACTAGTACACATAGTATTATGTCCCATAATAAGTTACGAACAATTATGCCCTAGAATAAAACACAGTAAATTTAAAAGAATCCATTGCACTATAAGCGGTCCCATAATTGAGAATATGTACCTACTTGGAAGTTCCTATGAAAAAAGTGACTTTACAACATTTGATTGATAATTATTTTAAGATTTCTTCATTTGTTATGAAATGAAGCTATTACAATATTGCGTAAAACATTGTTTAAACACTTCTAGCTACTAATGAAAACAATGTCATTATTTTTATTACATAATAATCTAAGTAATATCACAAAGTATTTGTATGATAAACAATCACAATGGTACTTACTTGAAAAGGTTTCAGGTGTAACATTGAAAATCTAGTAAATCTTCTCATTGCCTCCATAAGCAAGAATAAAATTATAATATCTTCTTTTTGCCAGCAAGATAATTCTTATGACAGAATATACAGAAATGATTCTGCCGATAAGAATTACCCAACTAATTCGTATAGATGCTACGCTGCAGTTCCTAGCATGTTAAAAATCGCTTTTTTTTTTTTTCCCCAGTGCATGATGGTCCTTCATAAAAAAGAGGCACATTCATTTCGCGCGATTATCAATGATTTACGTAGCTTTGTTCAATTTCGAAGTTACACTTTGAAATTCACTTTATCAAAATCATTACCGTAGACACAAAGATGGCTACCTTTTCCCTGATTTTAGAAGGTTTATTGTTACCATAGAAACGAAAGCATGTGACATCAATAGCCAATCATTGCACGTCGGACTTCGCTTTTCTGACTTGGAGTTGTGGACGATCCACAACCCATTCCCGACGAAGTCAGGCAGGTTTTGGAGGCGCGAAAACTGGTTTTCGAGCTCAAAATGACGTCAGATGTCCGAAAGCGGGAATCGTGTAAATCGGCACGAATGGTAAACATCATTTAATGCAAATTAGTTTAAGAAAATAAACCGGTTCGTTCTGTATTCCAAAGTTATATATTTTGAATTACAATAAAACAAACTGAATGACGTTACAGTTTTTCCGCATTTTTTTTGAAATTCCATTTGCACCAGAAAAAATCTTTCCTAAATCAGAGATGCTCCTAATCCCCCTCAAAAACAATGACGTACCCTCCCCTCAAATGCATCCCCAAAATGAGATCCCCTAAAAAAAGCAAAGACAACTTTTAGCAAACCCTCCTCTCCCTAAAAATTTCAATCACGCTGTGTGCTCTGAAGTCCCTCTCGTTGCACTTTATTTATCTATTTATTTAGAAGCTAAGCAGCTTCACATAGATAGAGGACTGCGTGCCAAGCGCTTTGCCTCCGGACACACACAGGAAAGATTTACAACAATAGAGAAGGAAATAACACTCAGGGCACAGGCGGGAATAGAACCCACGATCTCCGGCTTGGAAGACAAAGCTTCTACCACAGAGCTACGGAGGCCCCCTCGTTGTACTAACTACCTTAATTGTGATAACATATTAATTGACCCACTTGAGCGCCCACCCAAGGGGGATCGTGGCACGAACTGTACCATAGAAATTTTAAAGGGTATCCTGAGTGCTGCTCCCGATTGGGGGGGGGGGGTAACTACGAAAAACGTAGATGCAGAGGGGTGCCCACCTTGGGGAGGTCATGGCGCACTGCACCATCGAAACTGTTACGGGGGGGGGGTATTTCGAGTGGTATTTTCCCTGTAATGGGGGTCTTATTTTGGAGGGGGTGCACCCTTGCTCTTAAGGGGAGGGGGAAAACCCTAGATGCAGTAATTAAATGAATGCAGTATGAAAATACGAAGATTGCTAATGAACCACTAGTAAGTCCGTCGTCATTTAGGGGGTTCGGGGTATGGGCGCCCATAAGCAAAATTTTAAGGGGGGAGGAGGTCAGATATTTTCCCCATGGTTTAGCAAGATACTTTCCGCATAGAAACCGATTTCAGTACAGATTAGAGTTATTAAAATTTGACATTTTTAATAACTAATTCATTAATGGGTGGAGAAATGTTTTTACTTTCTTGCTAGAAAAAAAAGCACTAAAAGCAAGGAAGTTCTAATTTTCAAGGTGGGGCTTGAGCCCCCCCCCCTCATGTGGACGAAAGGGAGGAAGGTCGAAAGTCCCCCTTGCTTTGGAAAAATAATGCTTTTTATTAGTTATAAGTGGCAAGCGGGCGTGTTTTTCGGTGTTTCCCCCGAGTCAATTCCCATTGAGTGCACCCCCCCCCCCCTCCATGTCAAATTTCAAAATGAAGGACCGCAGAAAAATATTTCTGGTTGTGCTGCCCCCTAATAGGGAATATGTTGGAATTTTTTCCCCCTTCCACTTCAAAGAAAACGCAAACCTACCTGGACTTAAGGCTACCCACCGATTTGTTACGTTAAACTATTTATTAATTTATTGCAGCGAAAAGGTAAGGAGCAAGTTACTAACTACTTCATTAAGTTATTTACTTAGCCCAATTTATATAATATGTGCATATAAGTATACAAAGGGCAAATGTATGTTCAAACTAACAAACTAAAAAACTTCCTATCCTCTCCTACTCCATGATTAACAGACATTAAATTAACGTGACTAGGTGCGCACCCCCCCCCCCCCCCCTTAGTTTAAAAATTCCCTACTCTTGATTTTCTCCTGCAATAGAAACTGAGTATTTTCCGCATCGTTCCCTTGGTTCTTTTTGAAATGACGAGCCTGTCAGTTGTTTGTACACTCAAAACAGCCTTCATTTAAAAAAAAAAAAAAAAACTATTTATGACTTTTTAGTAATTAAAAAAAAAGTTTAATACAGAAAAATGTTCTATAAGCAAATGGCTTAAGGAAAAAAAAAAAAAAAAAAAAAAAAAAAACGATAACACTTGCTTAAAATAGAAAAGAATTTTCCAAGTAATGTGTTTCATATGATATACATGATAGAATTCTGAATAGATTAAAATTTGACAAACTCTTAATAAAACTCGATATGAAACATAAGGTTAAATAACAATTCTTAATAAAACTATGTAATATATAAAGCTGAATAATTTTCTTGTAAATATACAGGCGTCTCTCGTATTCGTTCGTGTAGTATCGAAATCGTGTTATACGACACTTTTTAAAACATTTTTTACACTAATTAATCATGTACATAGTAAAAATAATGTAAATATGTATCGCGTTGTACCGAAACCGTGTTATATGAGACTTAGAAATAATGTAAATCAAAGCATGTCTATCGTGTTATATCGAAACCAAGTTTCATGAAAAACAAAGTAAAACATCGAGTTATCAAACATTTACAGAATGTATTAAAGAAAAAAGAAATTTCTTCTTTATTAAAGATAACTTTCGTGTTATATCAAAACTATGAAGTGTTAAATTGAAGTTCCGTACCGTGTAATATCGAAACCGTGCTGTGCAAGTAGTGTTATACGAGGGACGAATGTACTACAGTAAATTTGTTAAAATCGAAGGTCAATTACATTGATTGTATTATAAAATAAAACCTGTTAAGTGTGAAGCATATGCAAAATATAATGCTGTGGTTTTATTTTAATTTAGAAGCAAAATTACCCACTTATAATTGTAATGTGTGTTGTTAAAATGCTAACACTAAAAAAGAGAGCAAAAAGGAAATAATTCATTTATTTTAATGTAAGATATAGCTCACATTGTAAGACAATTATTAAAAAGCCTGCAATCACAGCATATAACCAAATCCAGAATAAAACATTCTTAAAAATTTGTTAGTGTGATAAATTGAGGAATGTCTCCACATGGTTTTCAGCACTTACATTCAACATGGTGCGAATATTTTTAATGCTCTTGCTCAAATGTTCTTGACATTGAAATATGAATTTAGCTTAAAATTACTCCTCTGTTAATTTGAAAGAATGATATTTTTAAAACCCCCACGGAAAATACATGCCGAAATGACTGTCATGCTAAACATGTTACCAAACTATGTATATTATTTTCACGATTACTACTAATATAGTGCTTTTGTAAAAAACAATCAAAGTACAAGAAAAATATATTTGACCCAAAGAAAGACAATCATTTTCTTTTTTAAGTATAGCTCTGAAATGTAATATTAAGTACATAATTGAAAGAACTATATATGTCATTGCTTTGATGGGATTTTTGAAACATATCAATAACATAAGCATATATACCACTACTAATATACACTTAAGTTTTGCTGATACCTTTTATTTAAAATGCAATGTTGATTCAATTCTCATTTTCTTTTGATTCCCCTCACTTGAATACTTTGCTTAATTCCAGCATGCCAAAGAACGTTTTGTAAATGTTTTCTTTTGACATTGATCAAACTTTTGCACCAGGAAAAACTTCAGACTACTGAGCTAACTACAGAAGTAGCTTAGAGAAGCGTATTCATTCTTGGTGTGATAAAAGCAAGAATTTATTTTAAAATAGAATAATACAGTTTTTTTTAAAAACCGGCTGTGTTACAATTCTAAGCAAAATAATTGTACCAGAAACCAGAAATAAAATGTATCTGCGATCGAGTAAAAATGTTCAAACCAAACTTTTTATCTCGAGGGAAAATTAGCTTTAAAAATGTTAGCATTCATAAAGAGGGTTTTAGTCATAAATTAAGTGACAACATCCCTTTATATTAATTCCATAAATGCTTTTTATTACATCAGCCACAGGAATCATATATTTACAGTCTACACTATACTATGAATGATGTTGAATGCACTTGAATTTTAACAAGTCGGTTTTTAAGCATAATTGCCAGCAAAATTAAGACTTCACAGCAGACTTTAATAAAGTAACTGTCATGCAAGGTCTAAATTAAACTAGTATTGTGCCTTAAGTTTCCATAAAATCATCCATCTTTTCGCCATTCAGGATCAAACAATTGACATCTTGGTAAACTAACATAGAGGAACCCTTCTGAAAAATAGATACAATAAGCAAAAAATGTATTCATAATTCACAGTACAAATTGGACATTCAACTTTGGGCACATTGAAATAATTATTTTTAGACTTATATCCACAGGAAGTTTGTGCATCAGATGAGCTTAAAAACTGATTTCTGACTGCAAAGCATAGACCCACCATTTCAAAGATTCTAATGGTTGTTCTTGCTCTTTGAAAGGTCCAGTTAAGGCATTATTACCAGCAGAATTAGGACTTAGCAGTCAACTTTAATAAAGTAACTGTCATGCAAGGTCTAAATTCAACTAGTATTGTGCCTTAAGTTTCCATGAAATCATTCATCTTCTCGCCATTCAGGATCAAACAATTGACATCTTGGTAAACTAGCATGGAGGAACCCTTCTGAAAAATAGATACAATAAGCAAAAAATGTATTCATAATTCACAGTACAAATTTTACATTCAACTTTGGGCACAATGAAATAATGATTTTTATACTTATCCCACAGGAAGTTTGTGCATCAGATGAACTTAATACTGATTTCTGACTGCAAAGCATAGACCCAGCATTTCAAAGATTCTAATGGTTGTTCTTGTTCATTGCAAGGTCCAGTTAAAGCATTATTACCAGCAAAATTAAGACTTTGCAGCAGACTTTAATAAAGTAACTGTCATGCAAAATCTAAATTCAACTAGTGTCGTGCTTTAAGTTTCCATGAAATCATCCATCTTTTTGTTATTCAGGATCAAACAATTGCCATCTTGGTAAACTAACATGGAGGAACCCTTCTGAAAAATATACAATTAGCAAAAAATGTATTCATAGTTCACAATACAAATTGAACATTCAACTTTGGGCACATTGATATAATTATTTTTATACTTATCCCACAGGAAGTTTGTGCATCAGATGAATTTAATACTGATTTCTGACTGCAAAGCATAGACCCACCATTTCAAAGATTCTAATGGTTGTTCCTGTTCATTGAAAGGTCCAGTTAAAGCATTATTACCAGCAAAATTAAGACTTTGCAGCAGACTTTAATAAAGTAACTGTCATGCAAAGTCTAAATTCAACTAGTGTCGTGCTTAAGTTTCCATGAAATCATCCATCTTCTCGCTATTCAGGATCAAATAATTGCCATCTTGGTAAACTAACATGGAGGAACCATGCTGAAAAATAAACAATAAGCGAAAAATGTATTCATAATACAAATAGAACATTAAACTTTGGAAACACTGAAATAAAGCATTTTTATACACCTGTCCGCAGGAATTTTGTGCATCAGATGAACATGGAACTGATGACTGACCAGTGAAAAACCCACAATCTCAAAGATTTCAATCATTGCTCTAACAATGACTGCTCACTGAAAGATGAACTTATACTTCAGGTTCTATTGACAAATGTACCAGGTGCCCTACTAATTTAATAGAATAGTGTTTCATGCTTAAATAATTTAGCGCTTAGCAAACTACAAAAATCTTTGTTGCTAGACAAAGTTAAAGTTCAGTAGAGATTAAAAATCTGGCATAATTTTAAGTAATGAATTAAACAGCTAAATAGTTTCAATTATGTAAGGATTAGGAAATAAGTATTTTACTCATGATAAACACCTATTTGTTACACATCTATAATTTTGGATAAGAATAAAACCTAAAATGCATGAATTTTGACAGTAAATTAAACAGCATACTGATTTCTGACACTAAGAATATGAAAATTAATAAATGTTCATTTTTGGCACACCCGGGAAGGCTAATAGGGAGAATATTCAACAAGAAGAAAAGATATGATGGTTGAAGGGAAGGGGACTTAACAGGAAGAACCTTTAAAGAGTTAATTTTTGAAAAAAATATTTTGCCAGTTGCCAGGAAATTGAACAGTTAAAGGGCTATCCACGGAAAACGGTAATTTTCCCCCCGCACGTGACGCTTCGTATATTTCATAAAAAATAATAATTTAAAAGGATAATTAACAAAATTTTGTTGCTTAAGACATCACAAATGCATGTGTGACTTCTTTAGCCAAAACTTTCTTCAAAAATTATTTATTTTTTATGAAATACAGAAACTGTCACGTGCGGGACAAAATGACCATTTTCAATGGAATAGGCATAGACATTTTTTTTTCAATGGTTTAAATAATTATTTATAAACTTAAGAGATATGTTTCCTTTACATTAGAACCATAGCTTTCAAAATCTGCAATTTCTTTCGTCATTGCTGTATTAATATAGCAAAAATATTAGCTTATCCACAAGCAAGTTACCCGAGGTTGACTTTAGATGCCCCGCACGCGACGCATCTAAATAAATTTTAATTTAAATAACAAAATTGTTTCAGAAGTATCTTTGTATCAAATTTAAAGATTAAAAAAATTGCTTACCCCAGTTTCATTAAAATATTAAGAGATATGACGAAATGTTAATGAAATTTAAGCCTATTTTTGTCCCACATGTGACGGAGGTATGGCCCTAAATGGTTTCAACTATGCAACAGGAAACGAAAATAAATGTCAGAATGAAGTCATTTGATGCTCAACTACACAGGAGACAGAAAGAAGACTTACTTAAGACTTGATATCTGAAAGAAAGTTAATTTTGGCAGAAAATTAAATTTGCTGCTAAATATTCCTAATTGTTCAAGGAACAAAAATGCTTTACAGTACAATTTTCAATAGCGTTCATTACAAACCCATCTTTGCACGCTAATGGCTAACAGGAGGAATCTGCCCTTAAGAATACATGACAGGAATAAATTTAATTCTGGCAGTAGTTAAATTAATTATACATCAAAATGGTTTTACTAAATGAAGGAAATTAAACAATTTACTCACGATAACAGATTTCTACGCACGCTAAAGGCTGACAGGAACAATTCTGACAAAAGTCAACACGTCTGAGAAAAATGATTGTTAATTTTGGATAATTAAGCAACTCAGTAGCTTTAATTATGCAAGGAAAAGGAAACATCTAATGTTTAACAAAGGATAAACGTTTGATGATGTGAATACATGCACGCTTACAGGAAGAATCCTTAAGGACGTCTTAAAGAAATGTACGTTAATTTAGGCGGGAAATTAAAAGAAGCCTAATAGTTTCGATTATCCAAGGGGGGGGGGGAAGCAAAAATCTCAAGCACACGAGAAACGTTTATTTAATGCGCACCTATGCAAGCTAACGTCTAACAACAATTTCCCATATTATATTAGATATCTGAAAGACGTCTAATTATGGCATAAATAAATATAAATTTTGTCCGGATTGAAAGTACAGATGCACAGAATGATAATCTAGAAACAAACCTAAGGCCTAGCCATAATAAATCTTAATACATGCTTTTAATTTCATGACCGTTGTACTGTCCAATTACAGATTGCATGGTTTTCAAACGTCCAGATCAACGAATCTATATGTGAATAAGGGGGAAAAGTCAAAATTTGAAGCGCGTATTCCGCTCATTTGAATGACTCTGCTTCTGCAAAAGCTGACATCGGTAAAAAATAATAAATTTATCCATTTCCGGCTGTAAAACGGTGTTTGTCATTCCATACAATCGATGGTCAGACAGTAAGCATAAATAAAGGAACACGCTCTTTTTCAAAATAAAAAAAAACAAAAAGATACAACTTAATATAGTCACATCCAAGAAAATGTTTCACTTACTTTCATGCATATCTAATTGTAAAAATCTCATCATAATAAATACATCAACACATTTCTCATTACTACATTCTTCAAGCCTTTTTTTAAACCACGCACGAGGTACAGGAAGAATCCTTGTCGCCAAGTCTGAGAATGATATCATTTAGCGCCAAAATATAGGGTTGCCTCCCGTTTATCTGTCAGGATCGTTCCTGCATTGACCGATTTTCTGCGACTTGTACTGAAGGTACGAATCATTTTCCACGTTTGAAAATCTCACAGAATTAAAAATGTTTTTGCTTAATAAAACTTTTCATTTTACTTTCGTTTAAATATCGTAACCGGTGTAAAAATCGGTTACCGGTGTTATGTCTGTTAAAATTTTTTCACCTATTTGAAATTGTATTTTATTTTATTCATGTACTCGCTTAAATTTTTCCCATTTATCAAGTAATGTGTTTATTGGGAGGTGGAGGGAAAGCATATATCTCCTTCTATTTCTTTTCGAAACTGATCTGCAGGCCAAAACTCTTTTCATTCAAAATTTGTTATACTAAGGTTTTGTTGTTTTTGGTAACTATACCATGAACAGTATTCAAATACCTAAGTAAGGTATCTGTACAATGTTTTTGAAAATAGGGGAGGGGGGGGGGGTTTGGTAGCTTGCGGCAGTGATCAGTAGTTAACATACTCATTACTCTATCTGCTATTATTTTGACGTTGGAATTCGTTTGCCATCAGTTGAAATCAATTTTTGACCAAATGCAGATGTCCAGTCAAAATATGTATTGAATGGATTTCTGTATTTAGGACAAGATCAGGGGTCTGGCCAGAGGATATTTGGGTCCGTTAACGGACCCTTCACAAAAATCCGATCAACCAAAACGGACCTTTCACAAATTCCAGATCAAACAAAACGGACCTTTCACAAAATCCCGATCAACCAAAACGGACCCTTCACAAATTCTGATAAACAAAAACAAATCTTTCACAAATTGTTTATTGAAAGAGCAAATCTGAAATCAAAATAACGCGTATTAAACCGATAATTTTTTAAACCTTTTTTAAAGTCGAATTAGAGGGATCAGCTTATACAAAATCTGCTAGTTTTGCAAAGAAAAAAAAATCGGTACTCTTGTGATGCTACTGCAAGTGATAAATTGCTACTGCCACCAAATAAATATAATGCTTGTTATTTGTTTCTTGGAAAGAAATTTACAGCTGAAAATAAGTTTAGTTTTAAATAATTTTGTTTGTTTTATCACTGCTAATTAGCAGTGGTGTTGTAAACTTTTCTGAAAAAGCGTTGGTAAGCACTTTTCTCGCAGAGGCTGATGATTTAATAAACAATAATAATATATATCAGCGAAATGAAATTAGAACTGCAAAGGGAAGGGTGGGAAAAAATATGATCGCTTCAGATAGGGTTACCAACTTCAAAATTATCGCCATTTAGCGTCTGCCAACCTTTACAACGACTTGATTAGAAAATATTCTCATCATCTCACCAGCTTGTCAATATTTGTGTTTTTATGGTGCTGTACGATGTTTAACTGTTATTATGGGAGAAAATTATATGGGTTTGATTTTTCAATGCTAACAAGAATGATTTCCGTTAAATAAACTGTTTTACTTGCCTTTTTTTTTCTTAAATGTCTACATTTTGAAAAATACAATCTTTTAACATCCGATATAAGAATCATGTTTTGTTCTTTTTTCAAGTTAACTTCGTTTATTAAGATGCAAATAAATGAAACACCTCTATTTTTGTTAGAACACGCATTTCAAGTTTTTAAAGCAAAATTCCATTTTCTTTTATGAGTCAAAAATTAAAATGCTGAATCAATGGTTTAATTTTATTTTTGCTTTAACTGTGTCCACAGATATTAATATCATAGGACTCTGAAATGCAATTTAAAAATAATTAATAAAAAATATTTCTTTTACAAGCCATTTTTATGCCTTTGATTCCTTCACTTAGAGAATTGCGATCTCTTTGCATCTGCTATGGGATTCCGATTTTTTGAATTTTTGATGTTTAGTCTGTTTTGTTAAGAAGTAAACAAATTAAATCTCTTTTTATTTTTGTTAAATTCACGAAATTTATAAGTTTTAAACGAAATTCTGTGCTTTTTTAAGAGTCTTGGGTCAAAAAGTTAAATGCTGAACCCCTCCCCCCCTCGTCTAAATTTTATTTATTTATTTATTTATTTTTTTTGTTACACTTATTTTAAATGTTGCACAGAAATATTTCTAGTATAATTTAACATAATGTAGAATGGTAGAAAAATATTGCTACTTGAGGAAGCGATGCCGCCCCCCCCCCCCCCGCCCCGCCAAATACTAGAATAACACCCCAGAATTATATTCTCAACATAGAAGAGGAAAACACTCTACCTTTAAGTTTAAATGATGCAGTTTGTGCCCGCTCTAAATTCTAAAATTTCGACTTAACAATTATTAATTTTTTTTTTTTTTTGCGAAATTATTTGATTTTTCACAAAATTAATTCACTTTTCACAAAATTATTTTATTTTTCACAAAAAACGGACCCTGTGAAAAATCCTGGACAGACCCCTGAAGATAGTACGAGATCTAATGATAAAAGCTTCAGTAAGACCGTTGTAAATCCTGTAGTTGAACCTTTTAAAAATATGGGAGGTAGAAAAATATGTTCCCCCCCCCCTTTATTGAAGTTTGCAGATGCTTAAAAACAAAGAGACTCAGCTAAGTTGAAATAATAACTTTTTTTTTCCCACTGCAGTAAAACACAACATAGCCCTAACATAGTATATTAAAATAAAAAATCCAGCAGAGTACACTCTTGTAGCAATTGAATTTGAGTCTAGTGAACAGGAGATTCCTCATGCAGTGGAAATTTAAAATAAAATATCCTAACTTTTGGTAGACCTTTTGGACCAAATTTCAAGGAAATACTCCTTGAAAGTATCATCAAACTGCTCTGACTAGTACATATCTTCTTCAATAGACTCAGCAGCCATAAATTCCAGGATTCTGCATTAGGAGAGTATTAAAAGTAGAGGTGGGCATTGTTGTTCTTTTTAATGATCTGTTCATGAGAGGATCACTTTCTTTTGATCCGTTCATTCAACTCGTTCGTTTGAACGATTTCGTTTATGTAAAAAAAGTTTTAAGTGATCTCTCCGCACCACATACTCACATACATTTGATATGATTCATTAAATCAATAATATTCTTTGAAGCAAAGTTAACAAAAAATATCTAAAAATAAAAAAATAATGTGTATGAAAATTACATTAAAAAAAAAAAACTTTTTCCATGTTTAGATGTAGCAGTTATAGTTCATTTTGTCATATATTTCTCAGTGGCCAAATGGTAAGATATGTTTTCCATTCCAAAAATCTCTGGTTCTATTACAGCATGTCAAAAAGATAAGTTATTAAATTTTTTTCATCTGCAGCACTGTTTATATACAGGGTGACAAGAAATAACTTAAACACACATAATACACCAAAACTTTATTGCTAATGAAAATATTACGACCAAAATAAATATGAATACATTATTTCTTCTTATATATTCTCAAAGTGGCTACCTTTAGGAAGTCTACTCACTTACAGAGCTTTAAACGTGCCATAAAAGTTTTGACTCTGGGCCGCAACTCACTTACTGATATTTCATCCCATCCCTTGCATAAGGATTTCTTTAGGAATGCCAAAGTTTTAGGAAGTTTAGCACACGAGGTTGTCTCCAGCCTTCTTCCATTGTTAAACTGCATCAACAACCCCAATCTAATGGTTTGAGTTGGGATATGTGATAGCAAGAAAATATCACTTGTTTTTGTTGATCAGAGGATAAAATTAGTCAAGAAACATATCGCAAATGCATTTTGAAAGATATTGTCTTAACTTGGTCGCAAAAGTTGTTTGGAAACAAATGAACTTTCCAACAGGGTTCCATGCCTGCACACTGAGCTAAAGGCACTCAAGACTGGTGCAAGACACATTTTCTGGACTTCATTGGATTTCAAGAATTTACACCGTATTCCCCAGATTTGAACCCAATGGATCAAATTTGGATCCCTTTTTGATCCATTTTGGAGAAAAGTGTGTACTAAACCTCATAAACTTTGGCATCTCAAAAGAAATCCTTATGCAAGACATAGGATAATATATCAGTAAGCGAGTTGAGACCCAGAGCCGAAAATTTTGTGACACGTTTAAAGCTTTGCATTAATCTTAAAGGTAGCCACTTTGAAAATTTGTGAATATAATTAGACGAAAAAATGTATTCACATTTATTTTGAAGTTTGGTTGTAATATTTTCATTAGCATTAAGGTTATAG